>NW_015635045.1:1301977-1325976 GCF_001515625.1 Sinocyclocheilus rhinocerous | reverse complement strand
AGGGGGTTGGGTTGGTTTGGGGAGGACTGGAATTGGGAACCGCTAGGGCTACATCATGTGTCATTCACCGGTGAGAAAAACTTTAAAAGTGCTACAATACCAGGAAGGAAGATCGGGTTGTTGATGTTTGCCTGCCATTCTCGCTCTGTCTGCACAGCGTACGTGAACGCGCTGATGACGTATCGTGTCTGCGCAAACCGGGTGCGCAGAGGTATGCAAATACATATTTTTACAGGCAGGTAGGAAAGCCAATTAAAACGCTCGGACCGAGCGTTTTGATTGGACGAACATTTCTTGGCCCTATGCCTTCCACAAAATATATAAATACATATAAATACATTTAGACCACTTAACTTAATGATTGCTATTGGGATGTGAAGAGACTTTCAACCAGCATAACAAAAAATGTTTCTGAAGACAATCACCTATTGCACCTTTAAGTCTGCAAGTGTGTGTAACATTGCTTAAATACTAAAAGAGAAAACAATATCAAGGTTATAGAATTCTCACTCTCTTCTCTTGGCTGTATTTTGAAAATCATTTTGGGCTGGATTTTGACTGTGTTTAGCCAAACCATCATACAGCTGGAAACACTTGGCTTATGTAGAGGAGGCCTGACGTATGATCTCATTAATCATATTTATAGGGCTAGTGGAAAACTGAGGGAGACAGGAAGATTAGATTTTAATCAATCTAGCGTGCCACTTATAATACGGATACAGAGGGTGTGCACTTTCATAATCTCCTATTTAAATTTAAACGCAAATCTACTCATGGATACCAATGAGCTGTTCATGCATATTGCCAACTGAAGGGCTGAATGAATTATTCACAGCATCAGACATAGCAAACACAGAGCAATGATGGACATGGTAACCATGGTAGCAGACAACAAACACACATAAACACACCCACACACATCTAGTACATAATTAATCCGGTGATGAACACATGATAAAGGCAAACTCATGCCAGCCCCCTTCAGGCTCATGCAATGCCCTTTCAAACTCACACATAAACAAACAGTTTGTGTGTATCCTGTAAGATCACTTCAGAGCCGCTGTCTCTTTTTTTTGCTTCAGTATGGTTTGGCATTTCCCTTCTCCACATCAACAACTGTGCCTTTCATTTAAAAGCAAACAGGCACACATGCACAAACATCCTGTACTGACCACCTTTGTTGCTGCTTCATCACATCACTTAACACTCAAAAATAGACCTCACCAGACTAACACACTGACACACATAAAACACAAATATTTTCTGGCACACAATCAACTGAAAGCATCTCTGAGCAGACATGACATCTTTGTATGTTTGCTATGTGAATCAGTTTCAGAGTCACTGTACAGTCTGAAATATGGACTAAACAAAACAATGGCAAAGGCTGGGATCTGTCCACACAGAAGCAATGCTGTAATGGATTGCAAGCCCAGTAAATTTGAATAGAACTTTAAAAAAAAAAAAAGTTAGTTTTGTGGATGTTCCTAAAGGGACATACCTTTATTTAATATTTGCCAGAAAACTATATTGCCCGCTTGTTAATTAAAGGAATAGTTGACCAAAAATGAACATTCAATTATTATTTACTTACCCCCATGTGGTTCCAAATCTGCACTATACAAAAGAAGATATTTTTAAAAATGTTTCAGCTGTTTTTGTTCGAACAATGAAAGTCAGTGGGGTCACACTGAGACCATTTTGAGACCCACAGAATAAATAAAGTTATACAGGTCTGGAACAACATGAGAGTGAGTAAATGATGAAAGAACTTTAATTTTTTGGTAAACTATCCCTTTAAAGCAATAGTTCACCCAAAAATGTTGTCATAATTTACTCACCCTCATGTCATTCCAAACCTGTAAGTTTCTTTCTTATGTAGAACCCAAAAGAAGATATTTTGAAGAATTTTGAAGAACCAAACAGCTGTTGGTTCTCATTGACTTCCATAGTAGGAAAAGAAATACTATGGAAGTCAATGGGGACCGTCAACGGTTTGATTCTTCAAAATATCTTCTTTTATTTTCAACATACGAAACAAACCCATACTGGTTTGGAACGACATGAGGGTGAGTAAATGATCATTCATTTTTTGGGTGAACTATCCCTTTAAGGTAAACTGTTGAGCTGCTGGATTCTTGATCAGGCCTTTGTGCAGTTTTGAACAGCTTCAATCCCAGAGACACCCTGATGAATTCCTCCCTCTGAATAATGTAAACAGTGTAATTTATCAAATCACTATGGCAGATCATACCTGCAAGCAGAATTTCTCTAAAGCAAGAGAACATTATTTTCTTCTTCTACTTGACCCAGCATGCATGGATTAATTAATGTTTTTTTATAATGGTACGGTGTACAAAGATTCCCTGCATTAACGGCTTCAATTTCACCACATCCCACTCTGTCCCATAGTGAAACTGCTATCTGGGACTTGGGAATTAACACATGGGGTCCTGGTAATTTCATTGGCCCTGTCTGGAACAGAGCAAAGCAGAAATACTCTGTTGTAAGAGTTGCAAAAGTGATACATTCCATTAAACAGCACTGCACATGTTTATGGCAAAACATGCTTTCTCTGACAATAAAGAAGAACATTGTTAATAATACTTCCCAGGTATGTTCTAATGCAATATTCATATTACATTTTAGAGTAAATACATATATTTTACTTTAGTGTTATGTACGACTTTGATGAAGCTGATTGGGTTCTGATTTTAATATTAGGCAAATAGCTGCCTGCAGGTGTCACCAACATGGCACTGACGTGAACTTGCTCAACAAACTATGCAATTCATTGCATCACACTGAGAAGATTTAAAACAGTTGGAATTAGGCCTAGTCCTAGTGTACATTTTGCTTGGGGTGAAATACAAGATGAGAACCCATACAGAGATGCTTTCGGTGGTTACCAGGAAATAAAAGTCATAAAACGAATAAGAAAGTATCACACACAGTTGTTATACCTACCGTTTCCATTGTCATAATCGTCAATTCTGTCTGAATTTGGGAATAATCAACACTGAAGTTAACTGAAAAATCATTGGACCAGCTACAATACAAAGAAACGAGAGAGAAGTAGATTGAAACTAAGACAAGGACACATATGTTTAGTGTAATCACTGAAGCTTAGTTTGGGCTGCAAACACATAATAATGAAACAGGGGTCAAACTTTGTAACAGATCTAAAATTTCTGTGACAGACAGTTTTGTAACAGTTGTCTAGAGCAGTGTTTCCCAACCTTTTTTTAGTCACGGCACCCTTTGAAAATTTTAACAAACTTGTGGCACCCTACAAAATTAATTTTGTCACAATATTTGAATTTCTAACATCGATATGATAATTTGAAAAGTATAGATATTCGGTACAACAGGGAAGAACTGCAGCATATAATGTCATACAGATATTTTTAATATTATAAAAAAAATAGAAAGCTATTATTATCAGAACACGCGAGCATAACATGCGGTTAGCAGATCTGTGAATGAGAGGGAAGCGTTACCAGAGTTGCCCATATACCACACCATGTTACAACACAGTAGGGCTATTGTAGACAGAAACAATACTGTACTACATCGATGTTTCCTGTCAGCTTGATTTTTGAGTGGACTTTGCTGTTCCGATGAGCATGAACGGTATATGAGTGGAGCACTCACATGGGCCGTGAGCGACTGAGCGGAGCACACACACGCTTAGAGCGGGATAATACGCAGAGCGTCACACCACGTGAAAGTGAAACCTGAGCGGTGAACTAATTTTCGGCAGACTAAATTTCGGTGCATCTCTAATTATTAGCGACATCAGAAATGGATATTATATAATAGATGCTTTTTTGAACATTTTAGGAATTTAAAAATATTTAAAAATTATTTTTTTACACGGGCCACGGCACCCCTGCTCTCGACAGACGGCACCCCGGTTGGGAAACACTGGTCTAGAGGTAATGAAGTACACTCTCAGAAAAACAGAAACAAAAGCTTTCACTGGGGTGATACCCTTTCAAAAAGTACACAACATTTTTACCCCAATGGGTGCATATCAGCACCTTGAAAGTACACTTAAGTGTACATATCAGTACCTAAATGATACATATTAGCACCTTTTAAAAGTGACAGCTTTTGCACCTTTTATGAGTTTATCATTGCTTTAAGCAATCTAAACTGTGTGTAAATTAAAATGTAAATAATTACATTTATAAAAATGCTTTCATATTCGGTTCATCTAAAAAAGGAGGGGGGATATGCTATAGGCGTTTCTTCAACTAGGGGTATGTTTGTAGACAAAGGTGGGGTAAGCAATTTTTCAAAAACGCTTTAGAAAACTGATTCAGGCCGAATAGCAAAACAAACTTGTAGCCAATCAGCATTAAGGGGCGTGTCTACTCATGATGTGGAGGAGAGAGCGTTCAGTGCACAGGACGGACATTAGCCAAGCCGAGCGACAGAAAGATAGAGATGGCGGATAAAAAACAAAAGAGGAAAACGTGTGCGGAACAAAAGAAGGCTTAAGGTAAGAAGTAGGACCCGTGTAAATATCGGATCAGCTTTCCAGCGCTGGAGAGAACTCAAGGAGTGGAAGGCCTGCGATCGGACGCCGAGGTTGCTTTGTTTCTTCTCGATAGGTGAGTAACACCGTGTCTGCGCCGCAACAGCTAAAGTCTGTCTAGTACACTGGACGCGACAAAGCGACCGTTGAAAATCATTTGAAATTTGTGTCAATACATCGTATATAGAACGCAGCAGCAGTTTTCTGTCGGGTATTTGTCGTGTCGTGCCACATCCAGTGTAGACCATAGATATGTATATATATCTATGGTGTAGACAGCATCACTGATTATAATGAGTTCTATAGTATTTTGTCGCGCCGCACCGCTCGCGTCCGGTGTAGACACGGTGTAACATTGGTTTTGCTTTGTTTCACAGAACTAATCGTTGCCTGGGTTGCATACGTATGTGTGGGGCGGAGCTATCAAAATAGGGGCGAGACCCTTTTGGGGTAGGGGCGTGTTTGTTTTGGTGATTTCAAATGTCAACATTGGCTACCAGAAATCACTTACCCAACCTTTAAGTGTTTTCATTAGAGATGTCTATAAAAACCAGCAGGCAAGAGTAGTGTTATCGGTCAGGAGAAGGAGGTGGATTTAATTCTATGGTAAGTTCATTTTATTTTTAAGGTATGATGCGATTTGTAGATTGAAAGTACTGAATGTAGATCAACACACCCTATTTCCGTCACACGCTTGAGGAATTCGTCCAATCACAACGCACTGGATAGCTGACCAATCAGAGCACAATTCGCTTTTCAGACCGATGAGCTTTGAAAAAATCGACGCGTTTCAGAAAGGTGGGGCATAGAGGAGTGTACAGTATGTACAGTATGTGGAAAATAATGTGTGTTTTTAACCTTAAACCGCATAAACACATTTCATTACACCAAATACACAAAATAATGTTCTTTTTAGCAACATCATATGACCCCTTTAAACAATACTATTCACATTCTCACTAGTATAATTCAATTTGTCAACTAAAATGTTTTAACAGTGGATATACACAAGAGATTTCTGTAACTTTTTTTTTTTTTCAGATTTCCACCACACTGCCACTCTCACCACATTTCCAGTGATATATTAGCGTTTTGTAACATTCTGTGGCTAAATTACATTCAATACATTTTTGGCTGACTCCGGCTAAGGCTAGTGTCAAAACTGGCAGTTTATGTATCCAAAACACATTATCTTCACTGAAACTATACTTTGAAAATATAATATGTAGGTAAAATTGTTTGCTGTAATGGAAATTATGCCACAACTTACATCATATAGTCATAATGTTTTAAATTATATAAATCATTTCTACATGGTAAAAATTGAAATGGTTTATGATTATTTTACTATAAATCTATACATGAAAGCAATTTTCGGATATGAAAACAAATTTGCAAGGCAGTTTTAATATTCTTGAAGAAGAGGCATTTGAGCACACTAAGTGATATGATTTTTCTTCTTTAATGAGGACATAAAATCGTTAAAAGAAAGTTTGGCGTTGCCTTAAATTAACGATGTTCAAGAGATTCTTAAGGTTTGGTGAAACATAACTTAACCTAATCAAATAAAGATGAGTTTACTGTTCACTCCTAATTAATCTTGCCACAAAACGCTTAGAAATAAGAGAAAGCTAACAGGCCGCGTGGAGAACGAGACACGGTTGAGTCGTGTAACTGACAGCCGCCAAACAAACTACATTGGTTTTGTTAAATTCAGGGAACAGGCAAAACTAAGGAGTCTACATGAGCTGGAAAGATTACTACACATATTTAGGAGCCATTTGGCTTACCTGTAAGTCTTCCGCTCTGGTTTCAAAAGCACAACAGCCTCAAGTCCACCTAAAGGTCACGCTCGCGCTGTGCAGAGGACGCGCGCTACGGTCCGCTTCGCTTCAGTGAGGCTTCAGAGCATCACATGTCATTCCTGTAGACAGGTGTAGAGAGCACAGCCCACCTGTGGCGCGAGCACATCACTGACTCAATAGAAGAAAGAGGAATAAAAGACAAACAGAAACTAATTAATCTGTTAAGAATCAGCTTAAATATTCTATGAGCACGACTATGACCCGTGGGTGGGAGCAGTTGTGGAATTCCTGTCCCGCAGATGAGCGGTTAAAACAATGGGAAAGAACCGAGGGTCGCACACACCCCTCGAAATAATTGTTTTCTCAGATGCTTTCCCATTTTCGGTCCAGCCCCTGTGGCGCGCCAGAACATCCCAAGGACTCAAATGTTCCGTTAAAATGTAGAAGTGTACGATCTACTGCATTGATTATTATAGCATATAGCCTACATATCAAGATAATAAGACGCAAAACTATCAAAATAGTCATTTGGGATTTAAGTGTTGAGAAACCATCTGGCGCCCCCTGCGGTCTGTGAATGAATTATGCAGAACAGCATTTCAATGATATACACCTATGTTTCATGACGCCTCCCTAAGACAGCCATACCACCCTGTACTGCAGTGATATGGCCTGAACGTTTGCTGACTATTTATTTGAGAATACACACAAACAAAGGTCTGTGGCTTGCTGCTTGGCTTGTAGTTTCTGTATGCATGGATCAGAACAGGATACATTGTTCAAACTTTTCCTCAACTGATCAGTATTTATTCAAACAGCAAATTTTGAGAAACATACTAACATTAACACATTAAATGTTAATAAAAAATAAAAAAAACATTTTGATCAAACATATAGCAGTGTCTGCCTGTATCATGGCATCCATCTACTGCTCCGAAACACTTTTTCTTACCCCTGCAATGGGCATTATACAAGTAACAACCTATTAAAAACTAAAGGAAACACTGTAAAATGTTTACCTTAGGGTTTGCGTGACCAGCCTCACAACTGTAAAGCCTCTTTTACGAGACAAAACACAGACATCCTAAGCATACGTTTATTTACAATGTTTCTCACTTCTTTCCCTTTTGCTCCCACCTCTTCCTTATAACGTTCATGGGGTCTTTTACTTCCATCTTCACTCAGCAGCAGAACTGTCCTTTACCCTGACTACAATAAGGCATCTGTTAACAACTGATTGTCTTCATTGGAAATACATAAATATTCTTTAAAAAAAAAATACATAGGGGAGAGTAAGGTAAGATGAACAGTAACTTGTGCAACAGTGCACAGATTTTAAGTGACCCGATAGCATTCTGCGATTAAAGGAGCAGATTTGTTCCTTGCATGCCAGAGTAAGGTAAAATAATGTGAAGATAACAAAATAAGATATCTAGATAAATATATCAACAATTACATGGTTTGGCTAAAGATTAAACTAACTACCTAAACATGCACTTTTTCCAAAATGAGAGACAGATTCATCAGAGATGGTGGTTCAGCTTTCAGCATTATTATTCTCTTATATACTGTATACGATATTTTTTCATATACTTAACAACTAAAGAATAAGGAAGAAAAAAAGTAGTTGGTGACTTGGTCAGGGAAATTTACAACCGAATATGCAAAGTACCATTACACCGGCTTGATTGAGAATTTTAGGGCAAATGGACCTTATTTCTTGGGAAAAACAAAGGGTGCCCTTACCAAGTGAAATCAAACTCTTTTTTTTAATTTTTTTTAATGAAATGATGCATGTTTTTTTTTTTTATGTTCCACAAACGTAAAAAAAAAAAAAAAACTCTAACCATTACACAGCCAGGAACCTGCAAGGAGGAAGTAACACTTCATTGTAATTTGTGATTGGAATGGTGAACAGATACACATGGATACTTGTTATAAACATGAAGGAAATTGGATTGAATTTTTCCCATGTTTCTTGATGTTAACGAATATATTTTATACAAATAAAAAAAAAGTGTTTACAACAGATAGCTTAATGATGTGAACTCTTCTTTAGAATTTCAGTGTAGCAGTATATAATTGGTATATTAGTTTTATCCCTCATTTCTCCCAACCTAGGGCACCTTAATTAAACATGGCAAATCTTACCTCACTCTCCTCTAATTAATAAATGAGCAGTTCATGTGTTTGTTTTCTGCTACAACAGCACTGCAGACGTGTGAGAAAGAGAGATGATTACTGATTAACTACAAAGATGTGGTCTGTAATGAGTCTATAAAGGCAAACAATATATTAATATATGTAGTCTAATGGTCACAATCAAGAGTGTCACATTAAATGGCAACAGGGGAAATTGAAATGAAAAACTAAATGAAAAACTCTGAATTGCAAATTTGTTTTACATAAAACAAGCTGATAAACTCTGTTTGCTAAGTATACAATGAACAGGTTTAAAGCACTATTTTCCTCTCACCTGTATCATCAGTTTACGTCACAATTCTGTCCAAATGAGAACAGATTTATATCAGAAGTCTTAAACTACATAAATGAAACAAAACACATCTTCATATGGCCTACTGACTGATAAAATGTCTCTAAATTAAACCATTCCAGATTGTAGAACCTGGGAAGTAAAGAATTATCATTATCATGTTATGCTGTTTCTATTTAAACAGCTACCTCACAAATGTTGAATGTAAACCTCACAGTGTACATGTATTAACCCATCACTGAGAAGAAACCCAGGTTATTTGTACATCAAGTATTATATATAAAGCAAGGGAAAGAAAAAACTGTGTGGCTCACAATTGTTGTAATACACCGTATTCTTGTTTATAAATGAGGGTGAATGGTCGCCAACCCATCAGCGTTCAATGCTCATTTGAGGTAAACATGAAGAGAGGTGTCTGCACATTGTCACCCGGGGCTGTGAGTATGAACAGTTAGCAGCCTCTTATTCAGTGTTTACCTGTATTATGACAGTCAGCTATTTCCGCCGCTGAAGCTCAGCTCCTCCAGCCAGAAGAGGACATATTGTCACCTCTAGCCAGATGGAGTGGATGAGCCAGTGGGCTACGATGTTATGATGAGCTACAACAACTCTTTTCTGTTACTAGAATTTTCTTCAGGTCAAACACAACCGTGGAAGTAGCTGTTGTTTGAGTACTGGTCATCATCAAAGTATTCCCAATGGCATCAGGGGTTATCATGCATCATCCCACAGTGGACACCTGGAGAAAACGGATAAATATACATCTTATGACCTCAAATGTACAATTTAAGAGTAACTGCAGTTTTAAGGACTGTTTCCAAAAAGGTAAGTGACCGTTTATTAATACACTTGGTATATTAATCATGTTGTCAACTACTTCTATTGCTATTTCATGGCCACTGCTATTTAAAATTGAATTATAATAAGACTTTCTGGAGATTTTCAGGTCAAACACAGGGACTCAGGTCATAGCCTGTAAATCAGCATTTTCTAATAAAAGTGTGCTGTATTTGCATCTATGGGAAAGCCACGTACCCAGCAATTTAGTCTATAATATGACTATAAAAATATGATTAGAGAATCCAAAAAGAAATTCATGAATTGTATTTTTGTGTTAAGGGCACACCTTCACCATTTAGAAACTTCACATTTAACCTGTATATTTATATGGCTACACAAATTGACCACCATGAAACCACCTTAATCTGCGGAGTCCTAATTAAAAAAATCATTTGTGCTCTTTCGACTTAAGAGAAAGCAAACAATCTCTGCATAGTATCAATGAACATGACAAACAACTATTTTTCAAATGTTTTAGAAAACATTTTCCTCCAAACAACATAAAAAAAAAACATGTAAAGGCTTTCATTTACATAATTTTCTCTGTCTTTGATATAACTAATATGTGTTGACTCTTACAAAACACCAGACACACGTTTATGAGTTGACACACTCAAAAGCTTCAAAAGCTTGAGAAGTAAGATTTTTAATGTTTTTTAAAGACATTTCTTATGCTCATCAAAGATGAGTTTATTTGATCAAAAATACAGAAAAAAATGTAATATTGTGAAATATTTTTGCAATTTAAAATAACTGCTTTCTATTTTAATATAATGTATTCCTAGGATGCAAAGCTGAATTTTCATCAGTGTTTACTCCAGTCTTCACAGAAATCATTAAAATATGCTGATTTATTATCAGTGTTGGAAACAGTTGTGCTGCTTAATATTTATTTATTATTTTTATGTATTTATTTCTGGAACCTGATACTTTTTTCAGGATTTTTTGATTAATAAAAAAAAAATATATATAAGCATTTATTTAAAATCGAATGCTTTTGTAACAATATACACTACTGTTCAGAAGCTTTTGGTCAGTAAATTGTTTTTCTTCCTTTTTCTTTTTTAAATTTTTTTTTTTCCATCAAGGATGTGTTAAATTGATAAAGTGATAGTTAAGACTTCATTTTAAAAACATGTATCTGGTGTTTTGTAAGAGTCAAAACATGCCAACACATATTAGTTATATCAAAGTGGTTTGGGGGCAAACAAGGAAAGTCTCAAAGGTTTTTGAACAGTAAGATTTGTAATGTTTTTTTTTTTAAAGTCTCTTCTGCTCACAAAGCCTGCATTTATTTGATCCAAAGTACAGCAAAAAAAAGTCAAATTTTGACATATGTTTACTATTTAAAATAACTGTTTTTGAATACATTTTAAAATGTTATTTATTCTTGTGATTTCAAAGCTGAATTTTCACGTCACGTGACCCTTCAGAAATAATTCTAATATTCTGATTTGCTGCTCAAAAACATTTATTATTATTATTATTATGCTGAAAATAGCTGAGTAGATTTTTTTTCAGGTTTATTTGATAAATAGAAAGTTCAGAAGAACAGCATTTATCTGAAACAGAAATCTTTTGCTATATTACAAATGTCTTTATCATCACTTTTGATCAATTTAAAGCATCCTTGCTAAATAAAAGTATTCATTTCTATAAATTGTTTCCCCCCAAAAAAACACTGACTCAAAGCTTTTGAATGGTATAGTGTATAATGTTAGAAAAGCTTTTTATTTCAGATAAATGCTGATCTTTGGATCTTTCTATTCATCAAAGAATTATGAAGAAAAAAAAAAAACATGTGACACTGAAGACTGGAGTAATGATGCTGAAAATGTAGCTTTGATCACAGGAATAAATTACATTTTAAAATATATTCAAACAGAAAGCTGTTATTTTAAATAGATAAAATATTTCACAATATTACTGCTTTTGCTGTATTTTGAATCAAATAAATGCAGGCTTGGTGAGCAGAAGAGACTTCTGTTCAAGTGACTAGTATACTGTTCAGAAACTTGGTGTATATCTATATAAGTGTGAAAGAGAGAAAAAGTCTGTCTAAACTCATTAAAACAATTACAATGGAACTAATCATTCCTAACACTAAGTGTTGATAAATTATAAGATTGTAATAAGTGAATGAGGCTGATTGGTAAACAGTAAAACTAGTTATTATTAATTATTACATATAAGAAGAGGTCTGAGTAACCAATTAAAATGATAGTGCTTCAAACAGTCATCACCTCAAAAGGCCTGAGGAAAAAAATGCTTTAAAAAATGCTTAAAAAAAAAAAAAAATCTTACCTTTCCGTCTTTCTTATCAGAACACAGAGCCACAGAGCACCCCTGGTGTTCATAATCAGTAATGCAAGAGAAACTTTCTGGTTTCCCCCCTGAAGAACGCATCTGGCCCTTCAAGGATCTGATGTTGTGTCTCCCCTGGGAACATGAACCACACTTGCATCTCACAAGCAGCCAACCTTACCACGACTCCTCTCGGGGGTCATCAGGTATGGGAGGTGGTTCTGATCGTGCTTGTGACTGGACCCCTGTCTCTTATTACCATCCTGGGCAACGCCTTGGTGGTCATCTCCATCAGAGTCAACAGTCAGTTACAGACCATCAGTAACTACTATCTTCTGAGTCTGGCGGTGGCAGACTTGATCTTGGGTACGGTGTCAATGAATCTATATACAGCATACATAATCATGGGCCGCTGGACACTGGGACAACTAGCTTGCGATCTATGGTTGACACTCGACTATGTAGCGAGCAATGCCTCAGTAATGAACCTGCTGGTCATAAGCTTCGACAGATACTTCTCAGTCACACGACCACTGACTTATCGAACAAAGCGAACTCCGAAGACAGCAGCAGCATTGATCGCTCTCGCATGGGTGGTGTCGTTTGTGCTATGGGGCCCTGCTATCTTGTTTTGGCCTCATGTGGTTGGACGACCATCTGGAGCTGAAGCCCAGGCCTGTTCTATCCCGTTCTTGAAGGTTCCTCCGCTTACATACGGTACTGCAATCGCTGCATTCTACCTACCAGTCACTATCATGATCATTCTTTATTGGCGAATTTATTGGGAAATTGAGAACAGGTTGGACAAACAATCAGTGTACCAAACCAGTACCAAGAGCAGCTTAAGTTGCTCAAAGGAAACAAATTCCAGAAAAGGACAAGGCAAAACCAAAGACAAGTCTGTTGGGTGTTTCAATTCAACGAAAAACAAAACCGCAGCCATTTTGCAGAAGTCAGCTCATGAGAGTTACAAAGAGGCTTACAGCAACAGTAGCTGGAACATTGAAGACGAGGACGAAAGCGCAAAACATGAGCAGAACATCAAGGCGAGAGCATCTTCATCCAATCCAACTGCAATTGAGTTGACGGATCTGCAAAGTAGATCAGAGAACACCAAAGATGTGCAAGAGTTCAACTCATCAGCTGGGCGTCCCACCAGACACCAGTCCCACTTAAAACCACCCAAAAATTCAGACCACAGCATTTGCCACCAGTTCAGAGCTAAACATCGCATCAATATGATCATTAAAGAGAAAAAAGCGGCCCGGACACTAAGTGCCATCTTGTTGGCTTTCATCCTCACGTGGACGCCATACAACATCATGGCTTTGGCTTCCATTTCATACTGTGTGCCAGAGAAGCTCTGGCAGCTGGGATACTGGCTGTGTTATGTAAACAGCACGGTCAACCCCATGTGCTACGCCCTCTGCAACGAGTCCTTCCAGGTCACCTTCAAGGCACTGCTACTTTGTCGGCGTGTAGATAAACGAAAGTGCGACACAAACAGCTGGAATCGCCATGCCTCTGTGAGGCAGAATAAGTCTTGCAGTAATGTGTAATCTTTCACTCTATCATTTGTCATTCTTCAGCATGGGTGCTTTTAATTGCTCAATGATCCAGATACAGTGCTTCAATTGGCAGACACTTTTTTTAGTGAATAATATAGAGTTTGTGTTAACTCTGAATATGACTTCTTCTGATTCAGATTTTACATCTATATTTATATGACTAAATTTGTGCGTGCCTCTGCTTTTAGACATTACACTGTCACTGCAAAACTGCTTGATTCTGAATTTTGTCAGAAACTAATGGGAAGTTACTTAGCCTTGTGGTCTTATGTTTTTGGCTACATCAAAAGTTATAATAGTACTTTAAGATCCAACAAAAATAAAAATCAATTGCATGTTATTTTAAATCGCCGTATGTATAGACACAATTGATAAAGAAAACATTTAGCAGCCACTTGACAACAACAATATTGAAAAATTCTTCTGGTGCTATTTTGAATGTGCTTATTAAATAGTACTTTCAAAACAAATATCAATTTAATAAATATCATTATCTATTTTGTAAATAGCAAAAACACACGTTTAGTGTAGTGGTTCTCAAAAAAGGGACAGGGGCCCACAGGGGGACCTCAGCAAATTTCCAAGAGGGACTGAAGATGACTTAAAATGTTTTAAAACGAGCTTTAAAAACAAAAATCAAGATATTTCTTAATTCACCCTCAAACATTTGGAATTTGAATCTAATTCTAATTAATTTAGTTGCCTATTTTAATCTGTGGACACTCCTAATTTCAGTTAATTAAATAGGGGATGTACGTATTGAATGTAAATGTACACAGCACAGGTACTGAACAAGTTAACAAGAACTGATGAACACAACACATACAGTATGTTAGTTTTATTTTCTTGGGAAAAAAAGTGTACCATACACCAAAAAAAACAAAAAAACAAAACAAAACAAAAAAAATTAATCCCCCAAAACCAACCTAACAAACAATTTCTTTAAAAAATAAAGAAAAATTAAATTACAAAAGAAAAACAACAACAAATGGACACTTTGTCTTTAGATAAAGGGTGTAGTTAAAAAAATTATAAAATCAGGAAAAGTAAACTCTTATATTTTCTAATTATTTAATAATAGTTAGTTGGCTGATACCATAAACCTAAGTCATCAAATTTCCCATAATCCTTTACTATGCTGGTACTGTGAGAGTACAACAGAGTGAGTGTAAGCTAAATGTTATGTGCTATGTATAAATGACCATGTAAGGTAGACATGTAGTAACTAAATTGAGAATGAAAAATAAAACAATGATAAGATCCTGTACATGTTATGAATGCCATGAGCAATAATTAATGTATCAGTATCTGATATAAGCCTAAACCTTTATGGAGGTCTGCAGTTATTTTGAAACTGAAGGCTTACAGAGTATACAGAACTCATCTCAGGTCAATTCATTTCTTCATTCAGTATACATTTACAAAGAACAGGGTTAAAAGAGCCAACCGCGTGCAGTGCTCTAGATTTATTCTTTAAACAAAGGAAGTTTTGGCTGGATTGTGAAGATAAATGGCAATAGAAGACAAGAAAATAGGGGAACATTTGAAGCCGGCTGTATATCTGCCCCAGCTTGCTCTAGGAAGTCAAACTAAACTCTGGCAAATTCAGCAAATACCATACTTCACATCTGTGTTGTACTGAATTTAGCACTGAGTCGCTTCAACAACCTCTCTGTCTTCGCTACCATAATTCACTCCCTAATTAAAGGTACAGCTCAGCCAAAAAAAAAACGAAAATTCCATCACCATTTAGGTACGCTCATGCCATTCAGAAGCTGTATGACTTACTTTTTTCTGTGGAACGCTAAAGAAGATATTTTGAAGAAAGTTGATATTGGGATTTTTTTTTTTTATTGACCATACAATAGGAGTCAATGGTGACCAAAGCAAGACATTTCTCATTTCCAATTATGTTCCACAGAAGAAAGTTATTTCGGTTTGTGAGTAAATGTTGACAATTTAATTTTTGTGTGAACTATCCCTTTAAGGGATGACAATTTTACCAGTTTTCTTAAAAATTAAAGTTAAATGGCACATATCTGATGCCATAAAGATGCCAATACAGACCTCAGATTAAAGGACTGAAAGCAGTCTCTCGGTTAAGCCATACTAAAATGAATTTACTGGCTAACCAAGCATGTGATGCTCAAAGTCATTCTGATATCTCTATTCCTCAGTGGTGGTTTCTGGGTATTACTGATTTTTTTTTTCTTCAGAAAAACTGAAATTCTGTTATTTAACACGGCTCACGTCCAGAGGCAGACCTTTCGGTTTCTGCGTGCCAGAAGAACTTTTGCTCAATATCCTACACAAGCTGGCAACTGGAAATTGGCAATTTAATGTTAATTTAATAAAAGAATGTTTATGTTATATGTATGGCTGTAATCAATGATGTCATCACAGTAAACATGACAATTACGGCATTGAAGTTTTTGTCCACGTATCTCCTTACACTATAGAAATTTTTCATGTACTCAACAGCGAATCCTTCAGAATTACTTTGAAAGGGATTTACCATTCTTGGTAGAATCTATCAAACTATGAATATCCACAAACTGATCTCAGTTTAGCCTGCAATACATTGTTCTATATCTCAATTAATTGCCAACAGTTATTATAGTTTCTGGACGTTCTTTTATACTGGACTTTTTCTTTTTTTAGTCCTCTTTCAATCCTATTCCTCATTTACCTGACGTCTTAACCATCTTTAAATAAATTTTAACCGATTTCTGAACATCTTAAGGACGTCTAAAAATGCAAAAATTAATAACAATATAAAAATATAATTTAAAATCACTACCCTTACCTGCACCATTAACCCATTAGTTAGTAAAGAGCTCACACACTGACTGCTAGACTCTGTGCTTCAGTGGCATATACAGATGCCATCACTACAAAAAAAAAAAAATCCCCAAGCAACTCCCATCATAATAAACCATTTCTATTGTTTAGGATCTTAAATACGGCACACCTTTATATGCTATACAAATTTATAAATATACAAAAACACATTATCGTTTCTTTTCTATTTTGCTTATTATGAACAAGCATTGGCATGCTGATTGGTTTCAACTATTCCTCTCTGTGATAAGCACAGTGTCAGTACAGAGTATTTTGTATATGGCTGAATATGCAATATTTATTGTGGCTGATATAAGCTGCAGCTAATTATTTGTTTTCTGTTAAACAGTGTCTGCAGAAACGGGTGAAAATATCAGGTCTAATATGAGCAGGAACTCAAAAACAGAGTCATAATATTCTCATAGTGACTTCCTCCAAGTATGTACTGCTGTAAGGGTCAAGAGAGTTTCTGACTGGCTTTGACATTTGCTATGGAAGTGCTGTGTTAGTTGTGGGGTGGCTAATAGTTGAAAACAAAGAGCAGGGGTAGTTTGAAGCTTGGAACTGTGTAACAGTCATACTGAGATCAAACCTGCTGAGATGTGAAAGAGAACTAAGAGAAGGAGGGCACTCTTTTTCTCACTCCCTCTCTCTTTTCCTCCCTCCATTTGTGTCTGCGGGCCTGGGCAAGGTGGTCGTCCCTTTTCTGTTCCACTACAACTTCTGTTCGACCCGTTTCGTTTGCTTAAATGGAACAGACAAATCTTGGAGGGAACTATGAGAAAGAGGGTCTGTCTTTCCAAAAGGCCATCATGAGGGCGGTGTATTCTAATTCTGGTATATAGAGGCCTTCTCTTTCAAGAGGGCCAAACACAGATGACAACTCCAACTTCCTGTAAAGAATAAAATAATGCAATTATTCACTTATGATAATACTTGTTGTATAAAGATTATACGTTTCACTTATATATATATATAAGATAGATAATACTTATATTTCATTCATATTGTTCTTTGAACTAAACTGACCTCTTTATCAAAACAAACGCGTGATTCAGCTCTATGTAAAGGCTGGAATACACTACATGACTTTTAAAATCTGATTTTAAATCGTACAGATTTGAAAAACACTAGGCATCATACATTTGCCGTAAATAGTCACAGAAGAAAAACTGGGCATCGTACACTAAACGACTGAGGATCACACATTACCAGACTTTCAAGTAATTTCGTACACAAACTCATGCAGAAACAAATGCCTATTTGCTAGGAGACACATGACAAAATGAAAACAATTTGTTCAGCTCAAAATATCAAACATGTCTATTGTGCGACTGGATGGACATAGTCTGAAGCTAAAAAAAAAAAAAATCTGTGATCATCATACACTATGCAGTTTCTATGAAATTTGTCAACTCAAATCTGGCTCTGACTTTCGGCAACTAGCGTCAACTTGCTCAGACTGTAAATCAGGGCAAAAATCTGGGCAACAGTCGCATAGTGTATTTCAGCCTTAAGTCAGTTCTATGTCGTTCGATGAGCATAGGCTACTGTTCAAAATGTATTCCTGTGATGGTAAAGTTGAAATTTCAGCAGCCATTAATCCAGTCTTCAGTGTCATATGATCATTCAGAAATCATTCTGACATGCTGATTTGGTGCTCAAGAAACATTCCATATTATTATCACTGTTAAAATGGAAACCTAAGACCAGGACTCTTTGATGAACAGAAAGCTCAATGGAATTTATATGAAGCAGAAATCTTTTGTAACATTATAATGTCTTTACTGTCACTTTTGATCAATTTAATGCATTCTTGCTGAATAAAAGGTATTAATTAAAAAAAAAACAATGTACCCCCAAACTTTAACAGTGGTGTGTGTATTATTGCAGGTTGCTTTACCTTCAGGAGGTTCAGACATGGGGGGCGAGAGGCAGTACATGTGGTAACCGCGATCACAGTCATCACAGAACAACAGCTGGTCCTGCAGCAAAGCATAAGAAACTACTTCACAGAGAATCCAAATAGGGATGCATAATAAACCGAGGGAGGGAACAGTTTTACACAGTAATTGTCTTCCCTGTGGAGGTTAGGTAAAATACAGCTGATACATTTTTATGGCTGGATAGTGGTAAACAAACTCACATCATTTTCTGATGTTCCACATATATTACAGCACTTGCATTCAATGCACTGCCATCGATAGGTTTTCACAGCAGCCATCATCACTGGAGTGAACTGCAGACACGAGGGGTGACCTGAGAACAGAGAATCAGTCAATGATAATTTGGTCGAGAAAAATCCAAAGAAAGCAAGCAGGTGAAAGTATGTGTGGTTGTTTTACCAGAACGGCCACAGTCTGAGCAGGACAAAAGCTCTTCTGATTGGCCGGTTTTCTGGTTCAGGTTGGTATCTCCCAAACAAAAATCACAGTACTTGTTTGGCAGAGCCAAACCGTCTGGGCCCTTCTTAGGAGCTGATAGAACAGACAGAAAGAGAACAGAATACCCATCATCACTCATAGCATTCAATGAAAATGACACAATACAACACTACCCCTACAAGCTAAAACATTTGTTTAAAATTAGTTAACCATCACGTAACTGGCATTTTAAGGTCCTGTGAGATGCTGTCTACGTAAAGCATTCCAAACTGTTCACTTACAAGCTTTCATTTAGAGCGCCACCTTAGAAGGCAGGCAAAGCACATGATTTTGAAATAAATCCAAAGTGTACGACACTGTGCCAACCAGTTAGTTTATAAGAAATATACTTTTAGTTTCATTGGCAATAGATTGTGTAAAATATTTCATGCCACTCAAAGTGACAGTTAAATGGCCTCTGTTCAGTTGGCTACCAGAGTCTGTGATCAATTGCTTACTCTTCGGTTCGTCTTGTTGGGGTGGAGTTGGTTCACGAATGTCCATCTCATCTTTCTCCTCCCCCTCCTCCTCAGCCAAGTGAGAATGGGCATAATGATAACTGAGACCAGGCCTATTCTTATAGCGCTTCCCACAGACTACACACATACACACACACACACACACACAGAGCACAATCATGGGTTATAAGCACCTATAATTGTCATTATGCACTGAAACATCATCTGTACTTTAGCACATGGGGCACTACTGCTTCACACCAAAAGCTCTCTCATGCATGAGAGTTCAATCCACCGTGCCTGGCTCTCCAGATGCTCATTAATTCACATTCTTCAACAGCATGGCAAATGTTAATATGCTTGCTAATAAGATCGCCCAATATGCCCCACTTAAACAAAAGCAATAGTTCACCACAAAAGGAACAACCTGTCATTTACTCAGCTGTGTCGTTCCAAAATGGTATTACTTATTTTCTTGCATAGAACCAAGTGCCTTTTTTTCCAATACAGTGAAAGCAAATAGGGACCAACAGCTGGCCAATTTCACTGAACAAGAGCAGCTTGGTCATTCTGTTAGATAACTCCTTTAGTTTTGAACACTAGAAAGCTATTTGGTCAGAACAACATGATGGCGAGTGCATGATGACGCAACTTTCACTTTTGAGTGAACTATCCCTTTAAAACCATAAGCACTACACATTCAGGAAATGGGAGTCCTTTGGCAACTTAAAAGCAGAGGCACTATTTCAGTCTTATCAGATAAAACAGGAAAACAGGGAGTGACCTGGAGATGAAGAGAAGAATGAGTATTACAAGCAGCAATGTAAAAAACTTAGAAATGAGCGTTACAGAGAGACAACACAGAGCAGGTAATGAAGCACAAACAGAGGTGAATAATAGAGGGAGATAAAGAGAAGCAATTTACATTTCAAACAATTAATATTAACTTGGGGGGAGGGGTATATTCCAAAGTACTGTCATTTTTGTGACAACAATAGCTAATTAAGATGCATGTTTCTTAGAAAATGATTTGTGGAAAAAGGAGTATGCGAGTGTGTAAAGAGGAGAAATGTAGAGTACAATCAATTGTATACTAAGAATATAATAGCACAAAGCACTGAAGTCTAATAAAAGACTGAAATGCATCACAGCTGATTAACTACATACTAAACAAACCAATTGCAATATTGTTGCATTGGGAGCTAGACATGGATATACACTACTGTTCAAATTTGAGTTCAGTAAGATTCTTTTTTGAAAGAAATTAATTATTTTTTAAGCAAGGATGCATTAAAGTGACCAAATGTGACAGTAAAAGTTTACATTACAAAAAGATTTCTATTTAAAATAAATACTGCATTGATATCAACATTGATAACAAAAATATATGTTTCTTTGAGCACCAAATCAGCATACTAGAATTATTTCTGAAGGATCATGTGACACTGAAAACTAGAGTAACAGATGCTGAACATTTAGCTTTTCATTTCAAGAATAAATCACATCCTAAAATACTGTATATTAAAATAGAAAATTGTTATTTTAAATTGTAATAATATTACTTATAATAATGTTACAGTTTTACTGCATTTGTAATCAAATACATGAAGTCTTGGTGAGCAAAATACTTTTTTTTTATTTTTCTAAAATTCTTTCTGACCCCAAACGTTTGAACAGTAGTGTAATATTTTATCGCCAGGTCCCTGCTGATACTTATTCATAAGAACCATGAGAGTAAATTGTTAGTAACAGAAAGTTGTAAGTATAAAGTGCTTTTCAAACAGTTCACAATGAGAGCACCTCAGTCTGGGAAGTAATATTATGTCATGCTGCAACAAACAACGTATCTGAACATTTCACATGGCCCAGAGGCAGTAAAGCTTGTTTGGGGGGGGAATAAATTCTGTGGCAAAATGTCTTCCTGTTAAGCTGCTGTCACACTTAACGCTGTTCAGGCAGTTTTCCTTACGCAAAAAAAAAAAAAAAAAAGTATAAAATGTAGCCATCAATAACCCCTAGTTTCAGAAAAGTTCAGTGCGATCTTGTCAGGGACAAATGTTTGCAATGCACACAAAATAAAGAGAAAGAGGGAAACCAAGAAAGAAAAAGACAAAGGGAATGAGGAAAGGAGAACTAGACGGAGAGAGAAAGAGAGAAATATACCTCTTTCGGAAGATTTTGAAATATGCTTTTGTTTGAAAGTGTCTGAAAGAGAGAAAAAGAGAAAGAAAAAGGAGAGAAAGAAAGACAGAAAGACTCACAGACTGACAACAAGAATCAGGAAATCAGGAAAAATAAACTCATAAAGAACATCTGCATCACAATCACAGTATCATGACACATTTAAGGGCAAAGACACAAATGCTGAGAATAGAGATCCAGAACTATGAAAGAACAACACGAAACCTGAAACCAAATGGATATCAAGTAGAAATTGTCCTCTGGTTTAGAAGATTAAGCTTACTAGTTTAACCAGGCTATATGTGGGATTGGTAAACCACAGCATATAGTATAAAGGAATATGCTTTTTGTTTTCAACAAAATTTATTTATTTATGTACTTCTGGTTTCATGAGTAGACAAGAAAGAGCTAACTGACAAATTATTCTCAAGTTCAGTGTGTCAGATGATGGACAACCTTGAAAATGATCATATTTGGTATTTTTTGCAAGCTTTCATGTGGTGAAGCTCATGATGACAGCTTTGCTGAGAAGGGGTGACACAGATCTTTGATTGTGACTGGATGTGTTACAGTACAGCTCAGCCTTTTTATAGCAAAGAGAAGTCGATCTCCAGATGAGATCACCGAGAGGTCAGCAGGCTGAGTCATGTGGTTTCCTTGAATGCTGTATATGACTCACTGTCACAAGCGTACGGTCTGTCTCGATCCTCCAAAGCAGCTGCTGCTTCCAACTTCTTCCGAGCGCTGCTGACACCACGACCCTGTGAAACCGTTTTTATCATAAATGTAACCTTTTAGAGGTGTTTTGTTGACACCAATTAGGTTGTGTAAATACTATGTACATGCATGCAAGTTTATAAGATCAAGAGTTCACCTTTCCCTTGCCTTTTCCCCGTCTCTTTGGAGTATCTTCTTCATAATCTTCATCATCTAGATCATCTAGAAAATCATCTGGCTCCAAAATTCTCTACACACACAAAAGGGTGAAAACCAATCAGACAGAATAACTAAGCAAGGCGAGATTTCAATGAAAAACAGTGACAGCTCCAATCAAAACCATAAGCTGTTTTCTCAGTACCTTACGGACCCTGCTGCTGGGGTTTAGTCCCCCGGAAGAGTACTCTGTAGAGCTGGGCTCCTCTTCCGCTGTGCGGAGCTCCAACCCGGATCTTTTGTCCACTGGCTCTCCCTTCAGAAGTGCCTCTAAGCTGCTGCCATCACTGGAGAAAACATCTTTCTTAAGCCCCAGATCCAGCTCTGAAACATACACACGCACATTCACATCCATAGGCAACTGGACAGAGATGGATAGAAATGTCATCAAAACATACAATTTAATATAACGTTTAATTACATGAAAATGAAACAAATACCTAAACACCAATCTATGAATGGCCTACACACAGGGAATTACATGAAACAGCCACAAACAACATATCTCTATTTTTATTTGACAGAGGAAGTGAGTGGCTGCGTACCGGACTTTAGAGATGGGAAGGCTAAATGAGGGTCCTCTGGAGGGTTAGCTCTCCTCTTCTTTCTCCAGCGTCGTGCTGGATATGTGTACAATTGACCTGGGGCAACACCTTTGGAGAGAGAGACATGAAAAATATACATACAGTCAGTCATGTCTTATGTGAAAATGAGGGAAGGCATAAAAACATGTTAAAAAAAGTACATTGCAGGCCTTGCAGTGTAATTATTTAATACTGGCATAATCAACGATAACAATAATACTGACAAGAAAAGTATTTATTGTTATTTACTTATTTGACAAGTATTTATGTAATGTAATGAATATATATTTATATTCACCCATTTACCTAAATTCATTACTTCAGAGTTATGTGCCTTCTAGAACCTTGCGTTCTGCAAGTGAACGGCGTATTATTGTGCCATCTCAAAGAGGCACAAAATCATTGACTGCTTTTATTGTCCTCATTTGTAAGTCGCTTTGGATAAAAGCGTCTGCTAAATGACTAACTGTAAATGTGTAAATATACATATATATATATATATATATATACATACACACACACACACATACATACACACACACACACACACACACACATACATACATATTATATATAAATAGATAGATAAAAGAAATTGACACATTGATAGTTATATAATTATATATGTATTGTTTACTTTAAATATTTTATTTACATAACTTAAGTTATATATACTGTGTACACACACACACACACACATACATACATACATATACATATATACATATATATATAAGCTTTCCATTGATGTATGGTTTGTTAGGATAGAACATTTTGCTGAGATACAACTATTTGAAAAGCTGGAATCTGAGGGTGCAAAAAAATCTAAATATTACGAAAATAGCCTTTAAAGTTGTCCAAATGAAGTTCTTAGCAATACTAATCACAAATTAAGTTTTTATATATTTACGGTAGGAAATTTACAAAATATCTTCATGGAACATGATCTTTACTTAATATCCTAATGATTTTTGGCATAAAAGAAAAATCGATAATTTTGACCCATACAATGTATTTTTGGCTAT
>NW_015635045.1:1283445-1301702 GCF_001515625.1 Sinocyclocheilus rhinocerous | reverse complement strand
TACTAATCAAAAATTAAGTTTTAATATATTTACGGTAGGAAATTTACAAAATATCTTCATGGAACATGATCTTTACTTAATATCCTAATGATTTTTGGCATAAAACAAAAATCAATAATTTTGAGCCATACAATGTATTTTTGGCTATTGTTACAAATAAACCCATGCGACTTAAGACTGGTTTTGTGCTTCAGGGTCACATATAAGCATATTAAAACTTGATTTAAATGTTACAACAACTGGTATTGGTATCAACTAAATTTGGTATACTGCCAATGCTAAAAACCCACTTCTGTTCTGTAAACAGACCACTGTGAGTGAGTGTGTCCCACCTGGTCCTCTGTGTCGTTTCTCCATCCAGAAGTAGCAGTTGCTCTGGGCGACACCTGTCTGAGAATCGAGGAAGGGCATCCTGACGCTCCTCTCTGCACACAGACGGGCATTATAGTTGTGACACTGCTCCATAGCGTCCCTGTAATACTGCTCACCCAGCCTATAGACAGAGAAACAAGGCCCACGGTAAATGCAACAGCCTGAATAAAAACCAAGTTTAACCAGAGGTGCTTTTTTGAAACTCACACAGAGTCTAAAGTAGCCATTTTCTGTCAGGGACAAGCAATAGTGTCAACACACCCCCCACCACTGCCGCCCTGAAACCAGCTCAACCCTGTTCAGCTTAGCCACCCGTGTGTGTTTGTAAGCAGCAGGAGGTCTTGCAGGCATGCAGCTCAGTCACTGTAACTCTCTCAGTCCAGCCACTTAGCAGGTGCTGCTGCCGCCCGTCACCCCGGCAACCGCTAAGAGCCCCGGAGAGAGCACAGGCTAGTTAAAGGCTGAGAGATTAGAGCACAGACGGGCGTTGATGTCACAGAGGATGAAACAAAAGCTTAAAGCTTCGGTGTGTTAGAACCAAGAGCTCTGAGGGGTTTACAGCCCAGACAACAAAACAGCCCTGGGATGATCGCCAGCCTTAAAGACGCCAAAACACAGAGCTGCAGATTCAAAAGTCTCTTGCTCAATGGAAAAGCACATTCCACAAACCAGACACTCTGTACACAAACTAGACACTCTGACCACAAACTAGAAACTAGACACTCTGACCACACAAACACCTGCTATTAAGAGCCACTTGATGGACAGCACCAAATCCAGGTGTAAATGAGGTTCAGTGTCAAACCATATTCAGAGGTAGTCAGAAATGTGACCACACTGAATTGGTGGTGTAAACACTAATGCATCCTGATTCCTCCCAGACAACAGCAAATAACCACCTATTCACCTGTCAAAAAAATTCTAAAACATTAAGATTAATTTCATATCGGATGAGCCACATTGTAAAATGACCATAAATGCACAACCGTAAACAGCCATGAATGCTGTGAATGTATATGTATGTGCTTTTTCAAATTACTTTTAGCCTTGGCAGATCCTAGAGTAAAAAGTTATATGTAACAAAAATGAGAAATGTTGCCTTGGCAAGTAAATGAAAATATAAATTTAAGTGGAAATACTGAAATGACTACAGTAAAGCTAAACAGAAAAAAAAATTATTTTAAAAAGAAAACAAACTAATAAAAACAATGTGAATAACTAAAGTTAATAAAAACAAAAGCATGTAACAATGACAAAAACTAAATCTAACATGAAAACTACAAATATTAAAAAAAACTCTTAATTTTTATTTGTATGAACAATAATAAAAAAACAGTGCCTGATAGATAGGATCCTCCCAATGCCTACTCTCCACCCTTTCTTGATAGGTGACTGCGTGATTGAGTTGATCAATGAAACCAGATGGAGAGTAGAGGCTGTGCTTGACTGGTTTAGGAAAAAAAGAAATCATTCTAGAAATATATATCACAATATGACAAGTGGTCACAGGAGCCACTTAAGATCGAACCACCAAGACAGATGTTAAAGCAGCTGTATACAGGGCTTCTGAGTAAGAGTGTTTGATACAGCAAAATTAACTTTACTAGCGGACAAATTGTTAAAGTATGTTTGTTACTAGTTGGTATTCTATTAGTTCCAATCACAGAAAAGTTCACTGAAATTTTAATAGCCTTGAACACAATTCTTGGTCTGTTTTGAAGTGCAAATCCTGTTTTCTGTTCCCTTTTCTGACTGTTGCAGATTTGGCTACTGTGTCCTCAACTCATCAGTCAGAAAAAAAAGTGAGGGCTGAATAAGGAACTGTGTTTCCAGTACCTACTAGGGCTGTCAAAATCGGGTCAGAAACTTTTTTAACCATTTCACTGCCCTTCTTCTAAAAGCTCCTTATTGAACAGCTAATTCTGTTTTAAATGAAAGAACACAGGCACTTAACAGCCCAATTTTCACCAAAAACACTTCCTGGTTTCAGGACAGTTTGATGTGGCAAAAACAGATGAAGAACTACATGATATAGTTAGTATATCATTATGGAAATAACGTTCAGGCAGAGCAAACTATTTAGCTAATAACATAAATAAAATGCGTCAGGTAAATGTAACCTGCTTCAAAATAAGTGATACGAGTCTCTCATGTTCACATCCATACATGACAGAACTGCAATCCAATAAAACTGACTGACAGCTTCTGCTTCCAAAACTGAACTGAGCAGAATAACCAAGCAACAAAAGCACTGACAAACAACTGAATCAAACATCTGAGCGCCTAAAAACATGGTCCCCGTGGCACTTTATGACACCACTGACATAAACACACTCATTAGAGGAACAGAAAAGCCTCCTACATGCTTTACTCCCTGATCATGCTGAAAGACGGAAGCTAACTGAAGCATTCAAACCAACGGGACACGACCGCTGCTAGTACAGCTAACTTAACCAGAGCTCGGATAACCTTGTCAAACACGTGTCTTTAGCTCTCTTTAAGCAAGTTATTTAGAAGCCCGTCACGTTGTGTTATTACTTCAAAGTTATATATCATAGTTCAACATACAAATCTCATATGTAGTCAAATAAGGATGGAAAATACTCACAGCTTGACAACATTCTCCACCACCGCCGCCATCTTGGCTCTACTGTGCTCACAGCGGGTGTTCTGTTCTGCGCTTGCGCAAAAGGAAGCGCCTTAGAGGAAGGTCGCGGGTCAGGGGCGTTCAAGAGGAGGGAGTGTGAGGGCCAAGCTTTCATGTTCAAATATAGACACGTTACAGTGCATCCAACAAAAGAGATTTGTTGTCTTTCTAAACCCTTACAACTGGCTTTTTGTGAAACACAAAAAATAAAGTTTAAATACCAAAAGGACGCAAAAAGTATAAAAGTGGTTCAACCTATTTCGTGATATATCTTCTGAAGCGTTGTTTCAGAAAGAAATTGAAATCACTGTTTATTCCCCTCAGAACAAATTGAGTCATTGAGTTAAACATAACAAGGTCTGTCCGGTTCGTGTCCATACAAAACAGGCCTAAATGGGGTTTGTGAACTAGATCAATTGAAAAGATTCAACTCAGATGACTAATGAATCGGACATCGCTGGATCCCAACAATAGGAGAAGGGTCTGGCTGCAGCCTTGCACTTGCACTCTCAGACTTGCACTCTCAGACACTTGCACGTCTGCTAGCGAAGTCACTTGCAGTCTTTTTTATTTTTTATTTTGTTCTATTTATTGATTACTTTTTGTTTGAATCTCTCAACATTTTACAACAGTAAAAGAAGACAAGTGGTGAATGGAAGTGCAAGTGTCTGAGAGTGCAAGTCTGAGAATGCAAGCGCAAATCTGCAGCCAGACCCTTTTGGCCAGATTGGGTTCCCGCCCAATTGGGCGGTTTTGAATTTGATTGTGCGGGTAAAAATTGGCTTGGGCGGGTGGACAAAATTTGGGCTGGTTTGGGGTCAGTTTGGCGGTTTTCAAACATAAATTGCATAGGCTAATTGTTTAAAGGGGTCATATGATGTACTTTAGTCTTTGCAACTTTACAGATCTTCTTTATGCACCAAGAGCTTGTAACACTCCAAAGAGAAAGGAAAACTTGAAATCGCATCATTTGACCCCTTTAACAAACAAGCCAAAGTATGCATGTACTGCATCCAATCAGTCATCACAACGTTACTACACACACACTACAGAGGCGCTGGTGCTAATGTAAACGTCGATAGCCGCACTTATCACGAGGGCTCAGCAGACAGACGTTGATTCCTGAGTGAC
Organism: Sinocyclocheilus rhinocerous; assembly: GCF_001515625.1. Classification (NCBI taxonomy): domain Eukaryota; kingdom Metazoa; phylum Chordata; class Actinopteri; order Cypriniformes; family Cyprinidae; genus Sinocyclocheilus; species Sinocyclocheilus rhinocerous. The sequence continues at coordinate 1,297,552 of NW_015635045.1, read as the reverse complement.
AGGTTTTTAGCGTGATAAGTTATAACGTAGGCTACCTGATTTTGAATGTAATATGACTGTGTATATTCAAGTAATCCCAATGCCTAAATATAAGTTAAAGAGTGGGAGAGTGACAACTCTCAAAACGTGAATTATTGTGGAGTGAGATGACACGAAGACTCTATCACTGCAACTCCGAAATCAGAGCACATTTGAATTAATCAAAACCGAAACTAAATAGGCTATGTCAGTTTATACAATCCTGTCTTTTATCTTTTAAACGGTCCAGATTGATAAATCCTTGAAAACTGCTAGACTTGATTAGTTTTGACTGTGCAAAATTCTGTATTATGTTCTACAATATCAACTTAACAAGAGGCTTCCTCTAGTTCTGTATAAAATTATAGAGCGACACGAAGGTAAGCGCATTATTGTTGTTATTTTTTTTAATTGTAGGATTATAATTCAGTATGTATCAATGAATAACACAGTTTTGACTGTCATGGTGTGTGCATGAACGAGTGTGAAATACCTGCTAATTACGTTACTTTTTCCTATCACTTATATTGGGCACTTTTGCATTTAAATTGGATTATTCTGACTGCTGACATTGAAAATGATGCATGTGTAGTTTTGAGGATATCAGTTCATTTCTTGATTGCCGTTTTGACAGTGTCTTCTTGCATGTTTTATTCATGTTCGGTAGCCTAATTCTCTTTAATGTAGGCTTTTGCCTCGATTTGATCCGTTTAAGTTACCTGGGAAATCTAACGTTATATTTATATTTATATTATTTTTGTCGTCATTAGAGTTAAAAATGGCCCTTATCAACCTTGATTTACATATTCCATCACATTATTTTGACAAAGTTTTGGGCGGGTTTTTGTGAGTTTTTGGGCTGGAAATCGTCAATCCAATCTGGCAACACTGTCTGAGAGTGCAAGTCTGAGAATGCAAGTCTGAGAGTGCAAGCGCAAGTCTGCAGCCAGACCCTTTTGAACAATAGGCAAAGGGTGGATGTAAGATTTTCAGCAAACAACGAATGCAATTTCCGTCTATATTTATATGCCTTCAGAAGACTTAAATAGGCCTAGTGCACGAGTCATATCGACTAGGCCTACTTTTAATGAAACTGACCAAATTTTACAGACCAAATTCTTATTCACGTTATTATGTTGAAAAAAAAACACCTTCCAGATTATTGTTAATATATTTAACTATGTGTATATAAGTATTTAACTATGTGTGTATAAGTAAATAAGCTCGACTTAAATGTGATAGGTTACTAGCCTATTGTAATTATCATTTGTTTACTAAGCTGTATTGCAAATTACAAAAAATATTATATTTTGTAGAAAATATAATTATATATATATATATATATATAAATAAATGTATAATATAATAAACTCACTTGTAAACAGATAAAACCAAGTCAAACTCCTTGCGTTGTACTGTTCATGAATGGACACGAGGTGGCGCTAGTTGTCAATCTGACAAAACCATGACGTCTCAACAGCTTTTTGCTTAATGGTCAGGGTCACAAAAGATGTCAGTGATGAGTTCAGTTTAAATTTTAGGATAAATTAATTAAATATAAATCACATTTGTAATTGTGAGGTGAAACACAAGAACAGACTGAATTCACCAAAAACTAGGAAATCTCAACCCCTTCTTCCTCTTGTAATGGATATTATCTGGTTCTCTGATTGATATGCTGGTCTGGGGGCCTCAGCAGTTGGCTTTAGTTTTTGTTTAGAGTGCTGAAAAGGTCTGGAGAACATATAGAAAAGGCTATTATAAATACAATCTGATTAGTCCTAGTTTAATGTCAATGTTGTGGAAATTGTTCTCAGCTGAACACAGACACAACGCACAAGCATTGCTTTTTTCGTAAAGGGATGCTATATTCATGTAAATATTTCTCGTGTAGACCATTTCTATATTGACTTTTCCTAAAAGGATATAGGCTATCACAAAACAAACAACTTTTTATTCAACCTCTCCAAACCTCCTCATCTGTTCTCTCCTTTTTCTTTAGCTTTCTCTCCTTTATTGGTCTTTCTCAATAACAACTGACAGGTTGTGAATAGTAGCCGCACACAGAGCAAAGCCTTTGACACGCTCACAAAGGCTGCACTGAAGTAGCAGAGCACATGGTGAATACTTTTCGGTATCCTCCCTTCCTCAGAGCACTGTCAGAATATTCCATGGAAATGTTTTTATATGTGTGCGTGTGTTCTCAGATGCTGCCGGCCTGGGTGGTTATTATCTGTTACATTATCTTAGTATGGGAGTGAGGAGGAATACATTAGAGCAAGTCTGTGATATAAGGGCTGTTTTTCCCACTTATTAAAACAGAGAAATCACACACACATGATGTACATACACACACCCTATACATTGAAAACTATTAACTTTAAGGTTCAGCCATGATTCATTTTTATTTTTAAATGCAAGCTTCGGGAACAGGCTAAGCAAAAAATCAGCATATTTCTACTGGCACCTGTATCTAGGTCTGATCATTTTAGGTCTGATGAACATTCTCATTTACTCACCATTATGCCAGACATAACTTAATGGAAACATTACCAAAATGTTCTTGGACTACTTTTTTATTAGCTGGGATGTCTATGAAGAACTGTTTTTGTCCATACAATGAAAGTCAATAGGATTCAAAGAACATTGGTCCATGTTGAATTTAATTGCCTGGAGAAAGAAAAGACTGAAATATCTTCTTTTGTGTTCAACAGTAGAAAGGAAGTCATACAGTTTTGGAACAATATGAGGGTGAGTAAATTATGACAGAATTTTCCTCTTTGGGTGAACTATTTCTTTAAATGTGGATTTGCTATACAGCATGGCTCACTAGCAAAACAGAGGATTATGTGAAAACAGCAGCCAGCTAAACCAGAACTAAGCCCGTATATGCTGTGACACGTTAATATTTATAACAATCACTATCAGAATGCAGATCAGCTGGTTATGATGATCTCCTTTTGTTGATCTGAGTTGATTGTAGGAGCCTCACCCTCTTGATTTTTAATGAAATGTGTATGAAAGTGCAACAATGTATTTTGACAATAAATGATTTGTGGATTGTTATCTACGGTCTTCTTTTTGATACCAAAAATATCTGCTCTTCTGCAAATCTTCACTTCCTCTTTTCCTTCATCCTGGCCCTCGTTCACCTTCCCTCAACTCTTCCTTCCATACTCCTTTCCTCCTACACTTTCCAACTGCTCCCACCTCTCTTTCTCGCTGGTGTTCCCATGGTATTGTGATCGTAAGGTCAGGGACTTGGGCTGCTCTGTGTTAATAAAGCCAGATGGAAAGAATCCCAGAGCCTGTTCAGAAAATAGAGGAGCTACTGCAAATAAGCAAAGTACAGAGACACACTCTCAGACTCTTAAAGGGCCTCACACACACACACACACACACACAACCACAAGCATGGGTTTCAGCCACAAGGTATACGTTCAAAATTGCAAATTCAAGACATTGCTTGTATTCAAAACAGACAGAAGTAATAAAGGCATGCATGCTAAGACCTGCGATGAAAAAAGTGTGTCACAGGTAAGAGCAGCAATAACAGTCATTCATGCACTGACCTGCAGTTCTGCTCCTTTTACACCCATAATAATTTCAGTCTTAGCTAGGGAATTCTTTTGCATTAACATATAGGACAAGGTAAGTCAGTACAAATCTGTATTGTATCACATAAAATCCACATAAAGCATGCAATTTTTGACTGCTTTTGTGTTTACCTATATGAGCAAATAAAAGAGAGAGAGATTTCACAGCCAGACTGTTGGATCAGAAATCAGCATTTATTCACCATTGTTTCTGTCTCTATGTCTGATCCTGTAAATCTATTGTAGTGTGTACAGCAGCAGCAGCAGCAAACATCCACTTAACATCTAGCACAGAATCTGACAAAATAAAGCCCAATAAAAACCAACACGTGGGCAAAAATGTCTCCTGGTGCAGATCTGAACAAGTGCTGTAGAGGCACATGACACAGGGTTAACGTGTAGTCAACGGCATTAATGATTAACTTTTATTGATAAGGCAGCAATGCTATAATATTCCTCACAGAGATGCAGCTGTTTTCCCTTCAGTCTAAAAACATGATGCATTTTTATGGTAAAAGTCTTTGTCAGGAATGTAATGTATTTGTGAAACAAGTCATGTCAATAACGTAAGAACATCACATTTTCAGCTGAATCTAAAATCCAGTGATAACCCAAGTCTGTATTTTTCACAAACTGAAAATAGCGTTAATATTAAACATAAATGATCACAGTATTTTGCTGTGGTGGAGCAGAAAAGTATTTTATGCTTATTAACATGCGTTTTTTAGCAATGCATCTGCCTATTTATACTTACACATACCCATCTATATTTACCAAATTGTTTATTGTTGGTCTGATCTTTGAAATATATTGTGCTTTTATTTACTGTTTTGTTGTTGTTGTTTTGTTGCTTCAGTGATGCGAATCATAAGATCCTCAGTAACCCTGATCACCCTTAATTAAATACAATGGCTTATATGAGCTATATATGTTGTCCTCAACTAATTTTTTATTTTTTTTTTAAATGTGAAGATATTTTCATATTTATCATTGTCTATTGCCTCTTTCAAATCATTTGAGCAGTAAAGTGGCTATGAGAACTTTTAGGTCACAAATTTCTGGTTTATGTAGTCTAAGAAAATTCAAAATAAACACTAAGAGTTATGATTAGTGATCAAATCTATTTATTCTATGTCTAACATTTAGGTCCCTGTTCAGTATGATAATATTTAGTGTAATGAAATTAGTTCTTATTCTTACAAAAATAAGTACATAGTCAAACGGAAAGGTATACCATATGATTTAATCTGTCTGTGCATTTAATCTGCTTTTAGATCAGATGTATATCAAAAATGAAATTAAGTGCACAGAACTGTGATTTTGGATATAGATTCAGCTTTAGAATGAATTCACAATGTAAGGATGAAACTGTAAGACAATTCACTTGTAAGAACAAAGAAAAATAAATAAGGAACCAAGAATCTTAATACTCTCAGAAACACTTGCTACTTAAAACAAAGCTTTTGAGAAGAGGAAAAAAATGAGAATGTTTCAAATCTAAAATAGTTATTATTATTTTTTTTTTTAAATATGAGAACTGATGAGTGTAAAATAAATCAATACAGTAGATTTTGTTATTGCTGTTACAGTGCAAAGGTAGCATCATATAAAGTTGATTGCAATATGACTGTTTCTGCTAATGTTTGCCCTTTTAAGCTCTCCTTGTTGACGGTTTGATACACTTTGTGGTAAGTTAATAAAAAATGTTAAAAGTTATTTATTTGAAATTATAATCTGACAAAATAATACTAATACTAATAGGTCTTAATCTGTGAACAGGAAGCACAGAGCATTATTAACCCATGCGGGGTGAGTAACATGGGGGATACCAAGATAACACAACCTTCCTTAAGGCCCACCACTCAAGTCAGAGAAAGAAAAAAACACTGCTGCCAAAGAAAAGTGATCATCTGTCAAAGCCTGAGGGATTGCAGACACCTCAACAACAACCAAACACAGTAAAAAAAAAAAAAAAGAGGGTATTTTATGAAAGGAAAACATTCCATATTCTGCTCCGTGAAAAAACAGCCTTTGGCTTTCTGTTTCGGAACAATGAAAACTACTCCCAACAAAAAGAGAAAGTTACAATCCCAGGGTGTAGATACAGAGGCCTCCTGGCATGTGTGTGTGTCCAGATCATTAGGGAGGAGCTGCGCATTTTTACCCGATTACACAAATTGCAACAACACAGAGGGGGAGATGATGTCATTGCGGCTTTGAAAGAGAAAAATGTGCGTTTTTCTTTTCCTCTAGTGTTGCTCTGTAATAGTACATACACAATGCAGGTCGTTTTACATGTACTTGCTTAAATGCTTTCAGATGTTTCAAAATGTATCTTAAGAGTAGCCAGAATTGGTGTATTACTTGTAGTCCAAAATGAAGAGAAATGAATTCCATTTGAACTGAAGAGAAATCCAACGATAGAACATTCAGTTTGAATTGGCCCCAAACCTAGAGCTTCCAAAGGTCTTTTCCAAAGATTATATGTATGATGAGCATAAAACGTCAAAATTCCCGAGAAAATGCAACTGTACAACAGGGAAATGAGTTTTCCCAGAGGGCAAACTGTTTTAATATATGAAGAAAAACCATTGATTTATGTCCATTTATGTACCATCAAGCTTTGACTCGGATCTCTTGTTCACTTTCAGGTATATATCTCTTGTCGTCCACTGGGTGTAAGTCCCACACTGAATGTCCCTGTTCTCTGGTTGTCCATGATCTGAAGCACATCCTCTAGGATCGATGGCCCCAAGTCCAGATGGAGGGAAAGCATAGAGCCAGCGTTGGACAGATACGGCTTTTCCTTCTCATCTCCGTCCTTCACACACTTCTCATTTTCCTCAGGATCTGGACTTTGTTCATATGTGTGCAAATGAAGTGGAGAGCGGTTCGGAGATGCAGGCAGTGACGTATGCCGTGACATGCTCCTCTCTTCCAGGTGCAGTCTGGGAGGTTTGGGAGGTGGAGCGAGAGATGGAGATGTTGGGGGTGATTGGGTCGTTGACAGTGCTGTTGGGACCTGAGTGGCTGTTGAAGTCAGAGGAGCTGTGGCTGAGGGGGCCGGAAGGGTGAGCGCCTGCACCCCTCCAATGATAGGAAGTGACAAGGCATTTTTCAAAAGCGGCGAGCTCTCGCAGGCCGGCGGGTGACTGCTTACACTCACTGTGCGACTTAGTTGGAATGACCCCTGCTGACCTTCTTGACCTGGTAACAGGTGAAATTTACCTTGTAGGAACGACAGGTCACCGAAAAGATCGTCTGCGCCCCCGCCACTGCCAATGTGGATGGTGTGTCTGAAGTCTCCCAGCGGAGGGCTGATCATGTCCGACGAAAGCAGGTCACGTAACTTTTCCTTCTTTCCTTTGCGGCTTCGACGTTTAAGGTATATGGGGGCTTTGGCAGACATGTCGGACCCACCGCGTCCTCCCGAACAACAGAGAGACAGGCCTTGCAGCAGGGTGAATGGAAGAAAGGAGAGGTGAAATAAAATAAATGGACCGTACACGTAAAGGAGAGACAAAAATCACAACGCACTTAGCATTCAAAACCAATCCAATTGGACAAAGTCAGGACACTTTTTTGTTCCTTTCTTGTGGAAAATTCTTCATTGGCTCAGAGTGTCTTTTCATATAAACATTTGAAGGCCACATCCAGAAGGACAGTATTCCTATCAGGACAACAATCCTGCCATCGTTTTAGACGCTGAAAATCCAGTATGCCTGCAGTTTGGGAGAAACAGAGAGAGCTTTTAGCACATACACTGTGGTATATAATAACTCAAAATTGATCCACTACATTAATCCACATTGACATTAAATTGATCCAAAGTGAAAAGAAAGTCATTCATAATGTTAGAAAGCAAATTGGAAAACAAAAAGTTAGAAAAAACATATCAGGGTTTTCACAAAAATATTAAGCAGCTCAACTGTTGACAGTAATAATAATTAGATATTTGAAGGATCATGTGACAATGAAGACTTGAGTAGTGGCTGCTGAAAATTCAGTTTTGCCATCAATAAACTACATTTTAAAATACATTAAAAAAAGAAAACAGTTATTTTAAATTGTAATAATATTTCAAAATTGATTACATTTATCTATTATTACTATATAAATTTTAAATATCTCTTTGGTAACACTTTATTTTAAGGTCCAATTCTCACTATTAACTAGTTGCTTATTAGCATGCATATTAGCATATTGTCTGTTTATTAGTACTTATAGGCACATATTAATGCCTTATTCTTTATGACCATGTCCTAGATCCCTTAACTGACCCAATACCTAAACTTAATAACTACCTTACTAACTATTAATAAGCAGCAAATTAGGAGCTTATTGAGGGAAAACTCTTAGTTAATAGTGAATATGTGTTCCCTAAAGTGTTACCATCTCTTTTTGTTTGCTTGCTTTTTATGAACTGAGCCAACCTTCAAAGTGAAAAACCAAATTTGAATTAAGTGGCACTTATACAGTATATAACACATGGGTTGTTTAGGTCAAAGTTAAAAGTGGGATTCACTAAGAGAAGGGAAGACAACAGAATTGTTTTTTTTTTTTTACAAAATTTAATAATAAGTGAGAGATAATAAACAAACTATAATTTGGAAAGAGTCGGAGCAAATAATCAGGGTTTGTTAGTCTTGGCACGTTTGACTTGCCTTGCACACATATGATGACTATATCATGTCTCTGTGTGTCTGCTGATAATGGACTTGGCTGTCAAAACTTATAAAGGTTCAGCAGCAGTTTAATAGGAACATTTGAGTGACTGTTTTACTGTGTATGTTTGTGTGCTGAAAACTTTAACAGACCGTAAGACCTGTATGTGTGTGACAATACATCAGGGGCTCTAGAGCATGACTCCTAACGCATACCTTCAGCATTAAATCATACTTCTGGAGCTGGTTCTGTTAACTACATGCCGCTGTGTGTATTTCCTTCAAACTTGACTTTTATCAAAGTGAGTTTAACTAGCGCACACTCCGAGCAAAAACAAAGGCCAGTGTTTCAATCTCAAGTGTGGGAAAAGCCACCTCGCTGTTGCATAAGTGACCCAGCAAAAGTCAGAGAAGTTCTGAAATGTTCCATTGAATATACTACAGTGTGTTTAGACATCATTTCCGTCAAATTATACTGATCCTAGATGCGCCAACTGACTGTTTTGTGTCTTGCCTAACAGATTGAATCAACATAGTATGTAGTTAATTCGGTTAAACATGTCTATTCCAGTTTGATCATGTGATTCATAAAGTACATTTCTGGAAGATTTTGAACTTTATAGACAAGCAATGTTTTTAAATGGTAACAAATTGCTATTTTTATACAAAATAATGGCAACAGCGTTGGCATCTTTAGATAACTCTGACAAATTTAGCAAATAAAGTGATACAAAAAGAGGAAACTTGAGCGATTACTTCTTGAAAAGATGCCATTATGATAAGTTAGATCATATCATTGAGTACTATTTATCATTAAAGGGACAGTCCCACCCAAAACTGAATATTCTGTCATCATTTACTAACCCTCATGTTTACCAAATCTGTCTTTCTTTCTTCTATAACATAAAAGAACATATTTATATATTAAGAAATGTCTCACTGTTTATTTTGCTCATACATTGTAAGTCAATGGTCACCAATGTTTTTTTGGGCCTAAATGTTCCTCAAAATATCTTCGTATGTATTCTGCAGAAGAAGCAGAGGTTTCATGAGAAATTCTATGAGTGTGCATGGCAAACACGCAGATGGTAGTACACATGTACATGCTTCACAGAAGCCAGTGTGTTGACTCACTAAACTGAGCAACATAATGATGAACCATAGATAAACAGAGAACAATTAGCGAATCAGTTCCAGCCCAAATGAACCAACAGATTAATTAGATTACATTGCAACCTGATTAATTAATTAGATTGCATTGCAACCCGCATATTTTGTTTGAAAATTACATTTCATTTTAGGTGAGATCATTTAGTTATAACTTATTTATACGAGGTACAATTGAAATACAAGATTTTTTTCAGGACACTGTTTAACATTTCAATTTCAATTTAGAACGAAATGAACAGATCAACCAGCACTTAAATACACAAAGGTCTAACTTCATTACATAAACTGGGTGAAACTAATAAACTACAAATCGGTTAAACTCCATACAGCAGCATCACCTTTATAATATGAGGGTGGTATATATTATGAGTGAATACCACATTTAACAAAAATGGGTCAGCATTAGATTCTTGGATAACAACTTTGGATGTCAGAAAGGCTTTAATCAAACCACAACTGAGTAACAGTTGAGGAACGGGGTGAGTCCTGTTCAGACTCGCAGAGGAGTGACAGGAAGTGTGAATGCTTTTTCTTTTATGGCATTCTGATATCTCTGTGTTTATAACAGTCTAATTATACATATTAGATAATTCTGTGGAACTCTGGAGAATATGATGTGTACCATCATTTAACTCCGTTAAAGTTAAGTTAAAAAAATAAGACATTTCACAATGTGGAAATGAACCATGCTGCTCCTCTGAAGGCCTAAGGTTATTTATTAGTATCTGAGAAGAAGTGAACAATGTTGCTGGAAAGCGTAAATGAGGCGCTGTGCTCAGACAAGCCCTCAACAGACTGCTCTGTTTGGTAGACAATGCAGAGAACAAACTGACACAAAAACACATCAGCTTATACTACAGCGAGAATAAAAGTTACGCCTTCTTTCTTTGCGTGAACATTTGGGCGGCGTTATGCAAATCTTCCCACAGAGCGACGTAGGTATGTGCTCCAAAAGTATTCACCGGGCACGTTTTTAACGTCATTATACTCATTTACAGATCATATTTAGTACACATTTATCTTTTAAACAAGCAGACGATACTTTTGTGACTGAAGCAGAGTCATTTAACTCCGCAGTCCGTAGCCTAGGCTACATCTCATGGCGGCAATGTCATGGCAGTTTGCGCGCACCACCCTGCGCTCGTTTGAACACAAGAGCAACACAACACCCCATATTACATTAGCACTGACGGACACAAGAAGTCGTTTCCTATAGGCCTACTGTATGTTCAAGAGAGTTTATCAGAGTCATCATGTTTTAAACGATAATTTGCATTATAAAAATATGACTGATCTGAAGAAAGAGGTAATTACGCGTAACTCCTCCGTGAAAACAGTCCTATATGATTACTTCACATTTTGTATTTAAGCGGCATGCGATATATTCAAAACTCCACACGCAAAAATTATATTTTGCCTACCTTTGAGATGCCCGTGTGATCAAACTCCTATCCAAAACGCATCTATGCGCAGGACTTTCAGGTCAAAATTATTCAATATCAATTCTGCTCTGTCATACATACTTCTTTCCTCACGAAAACCTGCAGAACTGACAGAAGTATAAAAATAACCCTAACACTTGATACCGCGTACCTATACAGAGAGTATTTGCTGATCCTGTAGAAATAGAGCCGCGCTGTAGAGCTCTGTAATAAGCCCTCCTCACATCACTGCTAAAACAGAGCGCACAGGACTGGACTCAGTGGATCTGGAACGCCGTTCATATCTACAATTGCGGTCTCCAGGCCATTGTTTGGCGTTTACCGCCGTGTTGTCCCGCTTCTTCCGTGTTTGCTGAAGATTCCAGCAGGACAGCGGAGGGAGTGTATAGCGCGTCACACACGCGCGCGCCGCTGTCAGCACACGCTTGCGGTGACTCATAATTTGAAGTTATCACACTCTACTCTTGCATAAACCATAGCAAAACAATGTGAACGTCTCCCTATCTAAACCTCCAATCTGTCATATACTCATCGCACATAGGCTACTCAAAAATAGACAAAGATAACTGTTTGTCATCACATCTACTATAGAAAGCATATAGGAAAATAGATAGCCTATATGAAAACAGATGCATTTTCAATCCAAACTGAAAAATATGAAAAAACTAAAAATGATCCCAAAATAGACCAAAAAGTACCCCAACTCACAAAAAAATTATTAATTATTAATTATACAAATAAATAATTAAAATACGCACCCCCTCAAAAAAAAAAAAAAAAAAAAAAAAAACTGTTTTAATAAATGTACCGTAACTCCTAAAAAAATAGTTTTAGCTTTCAATCTATTGATTGATTGTAAGGCATACAAACCTTTGACGGAGTATTTCTGTGCCAAAAATCTTACTTCCGGGTTCGTACATGACGTAGACGAGGGTGGAACTCCTTATACGGGCATTTCTCCCGGAAGAACGCGCCCGTGCACACATTGACCAGAGCGAGAGCAAGAGTGCGCCAATCAACGCGCTTCATTCAGCAGCGCTGCACTGGGACTGGCTCGGGAAGAATAGGGCCTTTAGCAGACGCTGGATTTGCGCATCGTTTGATACTGAAAGATGGAGCGGTCCCAGCGATAAAAGATCCCGGTCATGATTCAGAACTGTAGACAGTAAGTGAAATGGCATCAAATGTCTGTGTTTTGTTGGCAATCGGCAATCTTTAGCTCCGCCCACGGCGCGCCTCCAGGGGCTCGGCTGTTTTCGGAGAGAATCATAAAGCTGTATCTTTCTTTTATAAATATGATAAAACTAAAGACTTTTTGGAGATATGAAGGATGCTGTACTAACTCTACAGGTACTCAAGATTAACATGAGATTGGGTGAAACTGTGTGTGTTATGTCCCCTTTAAAGTTTGTCGTGACTGATTTTCTTCTTCTGGTTTAATTTGTTTAAATTACATTTGGAGTTATATGAATTTCCTGAATTTTTTTTTTTTAATTAGTTCAAGCTCAAGAATTTAATTAGAATTTAAAGTTGTAATAAAATGGAAATAGCAACAGTTTGATATGACGTACATCTGAGTGTAACGGATTATATAAAAATAATAAATGATTGGATTTTGAGATGTGGGGACTGCACTCAAATGTGGAGGCAGAAAAATGTGAGATTGCAGGGGTTTAAGTGGAGAAGTCCTGCATACGTCACCAGAGAGAAGTCTGTCTTTTTTTTTTTTTACTGCAGCTCAGTTAAGATATTTTGAGTAAATATGATAAAGTCTTAATGGAATTATACTCCTTTAGAGATCAACATTTTTATTAGTACTGAATCTGATTCAACTTTTTAAAAAGTAGACAATACCTTTACCCATGCATTCAGCTCTAACAATGCTGGCCAGTTGTTGCTTGACTGTCTGCCTTTGGGAAGATCTTAGCCTTGTTTTTCCTATACCTATTTCTGTAGAGATTTAATTTGTTCTTTGAAGTCTGTACTGTAGATTCCTAAACACAATCCTGTGACTCACACAGTCAGTGAATACTGTTCCTGCATGCCGCATCCTATAATAGCTCATAATAATTGACCTGTCTTTATAACAAATAGAAAATCTGGTATTCCTTTTGCTCTCATTGTGCTCCAAAGTTCATCACACACTGACAATGACAGGATGTCCAGTGGAAATGTACGTCACACAGATTGTTCACACAGCATAGCAGCAAAAGATGACTCAAACATATGCACTAATTAACAATGCATACTGGACAAAAACAGTTCAGTTTTCCAAACTGAGCTCAGAGATGCTGAGTTTAGGACACTCTCGGGAGCTTGAACAGACAGGATTTATGAAACACACCAGTTTGTCCACATGAAATCACTTCCTCATCTTTCTTATCTCCTCATTTTTCTTTCGCAGCTCTCTTGTGTTCCACTGTTGTTTCACATGGGGGAATTCTTCTAACAATGCGGGTCCATGCAGACACTCCAGACCAAACTAAATGCTTCACCACGATCTTATTTTCTAACTTCCATTTGTGATAACAACAATTTTTCAAATTTTCTTCAACTAAACATGATGAAAATAGTGAAATGTTATTAATCTCTCTGATAATTCTGATCATCAGACCTTGGACCTTCTGCCAGTTCTGACATTTAGATGCTTTTTATTACACATTCAACAGTTTGAATCAATTTGTCTAAAATGGCCTCTTTCTTTTTCTCTTCTTTAATTTTGTCCATTCCATACTATAGTAATTAAGACAATGTTTGATGGTTCTGCTCAACATATGGAGACCAGAGGGAAGCGAAAAAAAAATTTATTTGTCAGTTTCTCTCAGTCTGATATCTGAACTCTTTACATTTTCTTGCTTTGTCTATCTGCTTATCTGCTCTCATGACCCTATCTGCTCTTGTGAACTACAAGCCCTCAGCATCACACATATTTGCCTGCAGAACAATCTTGGGAAGTAGGGCCAGCTATTATCCATCTTTCTGTTCTCCAAATCCACTCCAGATGTGATGTGCATTTTGTAGAGCAGACCTGATTCCTGAATACATGCTTCTATAGAAACATACACATAAGAGCAGAAACACAGTGCATGCACATTATACTTAAGATACTAAGGAACCCCTTTCTGAAGCTGAAAGTGGAATCACAGTGAGTGATAGCATACCTCAGGACTGTAGAGACTTGCAAGTGAAGCTAATTGGCTAATTTGACTAAATGCAT
>NW_015635045.1:1265865-1283435 GCF_001515625.1 Sinocyclocheilus rhinocerous | reverse complement strand
GTTATTTGCAAATTCAGCAGTCAAAAGGCAAAATAAGTGCACATGTTCAGAAACAGCTTGAGTGAGTCCCTGAGTAAAAACAAACATGCCCAAAAGTGCAGCAATATAGGCCTATATTACATTTAGAACTGACTTCAAGACCAAAATATAAAATGAATAATAGGCCTAAATAAACATTTAAACCAAAAACTGATCTCTTGAGAAAACAACTTAAATGTTGAGATCACAATAAAATCATGACAGCATAAATACATACAGACAACACACAGTAGTCTAATGAACGAATGTTTTGTGTTTCATAAAACGCGGGTCTATTAATACTACATTAAATCAGGCTTTTAACAGCCACTGGCCTGTTTGCTTTTCCAGGTCAGGTTCTTGGGCTGTGGAAAGTCATATGTAACTCGATTACACTAATGATCAAACTCCTGCACGCTTTTCCCAGTGGAGCTGAGTGCGTCCGGGCAGTGTGCTGCTGACTCTACATTCTGCACAGCTCTTCCTCTGAACACGGAGAGCCGCAATTCACTCGACCACAGCTTTAAAATTAAATATGGTTTATCAGCACTGAATTCGCATTTCAACACATTCATCTGCAGCTGATTTACAAGAAAGACACACGCACCAGAATTTCCACTTCGTGAATGTTATCGAGAAGTTTCTCACGGCCGTGATAACAGATCTACTGAACATTCACGCCTTTCCTCGAAATATTATGTAAATTCACCTGAATAAACTACACCTGCCACACAGCCAACAATGTCTGTTTAATCTCACTCAAATTCTAGAACAAGCACAGTGACAAATATTCGAACTTTTCTTTTTATAATTCCAATGATAACCATTTTCCTTTCCAGTAAAAAAATTTACTTACAATAATTCCCTTGCTTAGATCCAGTGTCAAATTTTTTGACCCAATAACGATATTCTTTACATTTTATACCAGTCCGTTCGGTGCTCAAAGACAGTTTGACAACAGTTTGAAGCATCGGTGACAGTTTAGTGAGGGGTCCAGCCCCTCGCGCTGCACTCAGACGGTTTTAACGGTCTCTGGGTAACGCGCCATTGTGACTGAACACAAAGCGGGGGCCCGGGAGGGCTGGAGGTGAGGCCGCCGTCGCGCCAGGGACCAGCCAAGACTGATCACACCGGTGTGATCGTACGCTTCAAAGGGTTAAATCGGCCTTAGCATAGTGGTGCTGCGTTGCCAAGCGATTCTGAACACTTGATAGACTTGATAGATGACACTCATCAGGCCTGATAGTTTAAAACATAAGCACAGGAGGAGGAACGACCGTTAGTCAGTACAATACGAACTAAACGGGGGATTTGCATACTGAGCAAGTATATAAAGGGACCTGTTGAGAGTATACAGGAGCATTTTATGCAGTCCTTGTTTGCAGGTCTGTGGGCAGTTGAAAGTTTTCTGGTTGAGTTTCAAGGCCAGATTCAGAGCAAACTATTCTCTGCATGGTGCAGACGTGATTAAGATAATGAAAATGCATCTCATTCTCAATCTATCATTTGTTATAAAGCCTTGTCATAAATAGGCTATTTAATCTTATTGTTGCAGAAAATAACAAATCAAATTCAGCTACAACACCTCTGCAAGCACAAGAATCTGAAGTGAGATACTGTTGTGTCTAGTGGAGGAACATGAGGGAGGAGAGATTTGCATTGAAGGCAAGCTGATTCTTGGTAAGATGGTAAACTTCATAGATGTGGATGGGTTAAGGTCAAAGTTCATGACCCTTTAAAGACTTAGCTGGCAGAGCAGTCTGAGAACGAGGTCTGCTTTGTGCTTAGACATGTATGGGAACAGAAAATATTTAAAAGGCAAGGCTAAGCATAGTTATACCCAAATAATGAACAATAATGGACTGTCAGAAGCTTTTGAAAGTGGTGGGCATATATGAATATTAATCTTATATTTATACACCTATAGAATTTTTAGAGGAAAAACACCACACACGTTTTTTCTTTTAAAACATGTTTTTATTCCTAATATTAGATGTAGATACACAAGTCGAGGAACGACCGTTAGTCAGTACAATACGAACTAAACGGGGGATTTGCATACTGAGCAAGTATATAAAGGGACCTGTTGAGAGTATACAGGAGCATTTTATGCAGTCCTTGTTTGCAGGTCTGTGGGCAGTTGAAAGTTTTCTGGTTGAGTTTCAAGGCCAGATTCAGAGCAAACTATTCTCTGCATGGTGCAGACGTGATTAAGATAATGAAAATGCATCTCATTCTCAATCTATCATTTGTTATAAAGCCTTGTCATAAATAGGCTATTTAATCTTATTGTTGCAGAAAATAACAAATCAAATTCAGCTACAACACCTCTGCAAGCACAAGAATCTGAAGTGAGATACTGTTGTGTCTAGTGGAGGAACATGAGGGAGGAGAGATTTGCATTGAAGGCAAGCTGATTCTTGGTAAGATGGTAAACTTCATAGATGTGGATGGGTTAAGGTCAAAGTTCATGACCCTTTAAAGACTTAGCTGGCAGAGCAGTCTGAGAACGAGGTCTGCTTTGTGCTTAGACATGTATGGGAACAGAAAATATTTAAAAGGCAAGGCTAAGCATAGTTATACCCAAATAATGAACAATAATGGACTGTCAGAAGCTTTTGAAAGTGGTGGGCATATATGAATATTAATCTTATATTTATACACCTATAGAATTTTTAGAGGAAAAACACCACACACGTTTTTTCTTTTAAAACATGTTTTTATTCCTAATATTAGATGTAGATACACAAGTCAACAAACAAGTCTTTTTCTTGTTTAGATCAGTAATGAAAAATGCTCCACAGCACACTTGCCCCCAAGTGGCGGGGTTTGGTATTACAGACGAGAAACTCCGCACGAATAGGCTGCAGTTTTACAAGAGGTGCAGTTGCAACAGTAGTATTAATAGTAATATTAATAAGGACTTTTATAACAACAACAGATAATAGTAGTGATATTAACAACTTAAAAATCAAGAATGGAATCAACATTCTTTAATAAATGGTATTTGTAATGGGTTTGGTGGAATTATTTTTGAAGACGCATTAAAATGTTGTAAAATATAATACTATTGGATGAGGAAAAAAAATTCTGCTTAAAAAAAATCCCAGATTTTATCAAATCTAATGCTCAGTAATTTGAGGCCACACTTGCTTTTACTGAGAGACGAGTTTCATCCCATTGAATTCACTGTATTGCAATATTTCATTTCCCCTACAATTTTCCACACTGGTCCTTTATTTACACAAACAGACTCTCTTATGTCATGATGTAACTGACTAAGCAAACTGGGTTAAAACCAACCATACTGGATAGTGTAAAATGTGAGAGAAAGAACAGAAGTTTTCAGATAAAGTAACTCTGATAAAAAATAAAAAATAAAAATAAATCAACAGCACAAATGAGACTAATCCAATGCAACCCATTGACTTATTTTAGGAAGCAATTTAGCGCACAGTCCCAAACTGTATGTGCAGGCTCAGACTAAATGAATCATCTTACAGCTCAATGACAGTATTCTGTGTGAACAAAAGCACTGGTCTACAACTAAATCGTTCCACCGCAGTGTTTTTTTTATCCTTTAGGATGGAGAACATCAGACCGATCCAGAGAATAATGTTTCATAACGTTGACTCCAAGATCCTAATTTCACATCACTTGAATGGAGCGGAAAATGAGTTTCAGTGACATTGTTCAATCACTGAAAACATGAAAGAGGCTGTTTTTGGGGACTGGACAAGGTTCAGCAGAGAGTCTGCATCATTTTCCTTCACATCAAACTTCACAGCGCCAAAAAAAAAAAAAGAAAAGTTCAGCTTCCGTCTTCGTGTTGACCCCTTAAATACGTCTCCAAAGGAAATGTCAAGATGAATGACATAAGAGTGGACATGGCTCAATATACTCCACACACCTCAGAGGAAGGGGCTTCATTGTATGACGTCAAAAACTCACGCTAACATTAACGCACCAAGGCAAGCTTTCTCACAATCATATGAGGCTGAAAAATCGTTATCCTACAAAAATACTGATTTCATGCCACAGTGGGTACACTTTTTACCAATACATCATGCGTTTAACTGCAAAAGTATATCTGAAATCCTGCCTTCTAGGTTGCTATTGATTCTGCCTCTGTGTAACGTGACTTGCGGGACAGGAGAGAGTCTCCTGCTGACCGCAATTATACAATTATATATGTGGTAAAAATTTCACATTCCTCCAAGGAAGATAATTGATAGTAACTTGTGATGTACAGATAAAGGGAACAGATCATCTCAATCACCATGAGCGGGGGGAAAATGGTCAATTTGGTCCACATTAAGAATACCTCAGTAATTTTGTTTCTCATTCAGAGCTGAAGCACATTCACAACCGATATACCTGAAAGCAACCTCTTCTGAGCACACACACACACACACCTAAAAATACAGCATCAACCTCAAGAGCATCACTGACACTAACCCAACTTCAGCTGTCAGAGAAGTTCATCCCTGTAAAATATTTAAAGTGTAGGCTGATGTGCATGTGTCCGCCGCTGTGTGAATGCTAAAAATTACGCCTGAGAATACATTCCGATAGGAAACTTGAAAATCAAAAAAAAAAAAAATGCCCGTCCTCAAATTCTTTGTTTGACGCAAGTTTAATGTTGGCTTGTGCAAGTGATACTTGTGTTGTGTCTGTTTGCTTTCTAGCAATTGTAAAACCAAAGTCCAAACCACAGCATCACACCTCAATTTCAATCTTCCCAACAAACACATTTCTGGTCTAAGAAGAGAACAGGATAAAGTGGTTAAAGGAACGTGATGAACTAAAGAAACAAAACCACACAGTAAGAACGCATACTCAAAGTACATCTTAATGGGAATGAAAGAGAGAATAGAAAGATAAAATAAAAAATAAAACCATCATAAATAGTGGGTTTTGAACTCTTTTTCTTTAACTTGCAAGCCGAAAAAACACTACTTAAAAAAAGCATTCAACACAGTCGTATCTAAAAAAATGAAAAGGAAAGAAATATTCTGTCCGTCAGAAGAGCATGTAGATGAAAGGAAAAAAGACCAGCATAAACTCCCACCTCTCACTCATGGGATTCTTTCTGCTTTGTCCTCTCTGAACATGAGGTCATACCAACTATACTTACAATTTCTTTAAATATTCAACTTTAAATTGACTCCAAAACGCAACAGCAAATAAACAATATTAATAATAGCAATAACAATGAAATCTTTTGTTGTAAGTATAATAATACCAAAAAAAAGAAAAGAAAAGGACTGCGGTCCTTCACAAAGAAAGGGAGAGGTTGAAATCAAGAAAAAGACAAAATAGCACTCTTGGTCATTACAGTATGGAAACGCCATCTAACCCAAAGACAAAATTATTTTGAGGGAAAAACTAGTATAATTGAAGGGTATGAACTGAACTTTCTGGATGGCTCTTGGTCTGGGAGCTGGTCTTGGTCAGGGACGCACTCCCTTGGCTCAGAGCTTACGGTCACCAAAAGTGGCGTTCAATCTAGAAGGCAAGACTGAACAAGATCCATGTCTGAAATATGACAATTTTTTTTTTAAAATGAGTGGAAAAAAAGAAAGGGCAAAAATGAAAAAATGAATCACAATGTGACATGCGAGTTTTGTTCGCCTTTTCTAACTTTATCAGTTTCTTTTGGGTGTTGACAAACTTCCATCTCTTGCTTGGCTCACTGTTGAGATCTGTGGCATATTTGGGTGCTTATTTCTTCTTGCCAAAGAAACTGAAGCGCTTCTCGCGGTCTCTCTCTTTGCCGTCTTTGTTGCGCATTGTTACGCCCCCTGCATCGCCCGAGCTAGGAGACATAGGCGGCATGGTCATCGCCCGACTCAGACCTCGTGTGCCACCCGGTGAATGCTCGGTGGACGACAAGGATGACTGGATTGCTTGAATCCATGAACTCATCTCAGCCTGACGGGGAGAATATTTGCGTCACAATATGACTATAACACTTCTTTTAAAACTTAATATAAGAGAATGACCTAGAAACATCCTTTGCAAAACATACCTCATCCTTTGCTTGAAACAAGAACTCTTTTCCATCCCCAAGCCTTTAACAAAATAAAGCAGTACGTCACATACCAAGAACTTCATTCATTTTCTTGGGTATTGGCAGTTTCATAAATACTGATAAAATCTGAATACTGATAATTTCTTCCCTCATCTCTCTCACCTAAGTTTAAATACATGTTTTCTTTTCTTGTAGTCATGGGCGACCTCACAGACAGCCTCGCTAAGGCTGATGGGAACTTCTCCATGGTAGGGGATTCCATTCGAGGCACTCTTGCTGTCCTTATAGAAGCCCAGACTGCCTTTACGTAACACGCAATATACATTCTGCCACGATCTACAAAAGCATAGAGAGAAAAACACACCATTTACACAATTAACCTGATTAGGTTCTCTCAGTCATTCTTTTTATAATTTATCTGCTTCCTGTGTCACCTGGTGGCTGCTTTTTTGTTGTGCGATTCCATTTCCTGTTTCCTGCAAAGGATGCCCTCCGTAGTTTCTGTGGCCGCCTCTGCTCCTCCTCGCCCTGGCAGTGTAGCTGAAGGGTCTTGCCGTGATGCTGAGTCTAGACCGCTGTCACGGCCCGGACCGTTTACAGATTCTGATTCTGATCCCTGCTTGACCAAAACATGCTGCAGTTAGGAGACGTCACAATAATGCATTGTTTCCATTAACTATTAAATACCGATTAGGTCACTTCTATACTATTGTTATTCGTTAAAGGATTTTATATTAATAGGTAACAAACACTCTTCAAACGGTTCATTAAAAAAAATACACTCACATATATATTATCGTATCAAAGTTTGGGGTTTGAAAGATTTTTTTTGATGTTTTTGAAAGAAGTCTCTTATGCTCACCAATGCTGCATTTATTTAATCGAAACTACAATGAAATTGTGAAATATTATAACAATTTAAAATATTTCTATTTGAATATATATTTTAAAAAATCATATTTTAAAGCTGAATTGGCAGCAATTGTTTAGTTTTCATTCAGCAATCTTCTTATCTGATTTGGTGCTCAATAATAATACAAAAAAAAAAAACAATAAAAACAGTTTTTGCTGCTTAAGGTTTTGTGTAAACTGTGATATTTCTTTTTCAGGATGAATAGAAGATTCAAAAGAACAGCATTTATTTGAAATACAAATCTTTAACAAAGTGAAAGTATTTACTGTAACTTTTAATCAATTGAATAAATAAAAGAATAAACGTATTAATTTCTTTAAAAAAGTCTTACTGACCCCATATAATACATGTCCTATTTCAGTATTCTCATAAGTTAACTTATGCCTATTTTTTCTGTAACTAATTTTGAAGTATAATTCCTAATCACAAACAAACATTTCTTGCTGATATTTTAATTATATTAATAAACAGATCTGAATCAAAATATTCAAACTTAGTAAGCACAATATGTACATGCACACAA
The DNA here is from genome assembly GCF_001515625.1 of Sinocyclocheilus rhinocerous. Lineage (NCBI taxonomy): Eukaryota > Metazoa > Chordata > Actinopteri > Cypriniformes > Cyprinidae > Sinocyclocheilus > Sinocyclocheilus rhinocerous. The sequence continues at coordinate 1,275,947 of NW_015635045.1, read as the reverse complement.
AGGAAAGCAAAGGCACAATCAAAGACATAAATAAAAACAGAGACTAAAAAAAACACACAAGACCGGAATGTTCCACCAAGGACAAACGGGGCAGTATGGACAAGCCTGGGGAATGTGGGTGTAATAATGAAATAACACTGCCACAAAGACACTAGGACACATCTGCCTAAAACAGTTACTCAAACTAATTTCATATCCTAAGCCAAATAAGTAAATACAAATGTTAGAAAAAAAATAGTTGCCTTGGCATAAAGTAAAATCCAATGAAACTGAAGGAAATAAAGAAACAATGTCTCATGTGAGTTGGATTAGTAGGAATTAATTCAGTTGTTGTGATGCACCCAAACACTATACATACATAATGTAAGTTAAGGTTCCCTGGCAACAAACAGCAAAACAACAGCACTACACAGAACAACAAAGATGCCTTTTAACATCATGAAGTAGAAATTTGTATGTGATAAAGTGCATCGCAAACACTGATGTTAAAGCTCAGGCCTATGAAAGAAAAAAATATTATACGTTCAACATTACAGTAGCCAAATACATACAAAGAAAAGCACAAGACTGATCCACTGAAAGCAGTAGGAAGCAGCAGAGCTGTGACTTTGCCCTTTAGCAGGTGTGTATAGCTGCCGACATGCTGCGAGGCTGCTGGGTTGTTAAGCGCAAGCAGCGATGCTACACTACGGCTACAGGCTGGCGCTAAAGGGTTAGTACTCACACGCTCCTGTGCCTTGTGGGGTTTAGGCACAGGCTTAGAAACTGGGTTAGACTGAGGTTTACTCTCTGGTTTAGGTTCAGGTTTCTTGAGTTCAGATACAGAGACCGATAATGACTGCAGATAAGAGACGTCACAAGAATGTGTATTAACATGCGAGTGTGTTAGAACTGGCACTTGTGTGTGATAATTAAAAGGACATCCACACAGAATGAAAACGTTAGACATTCGTTTTGTTGTGACATTCTCCCACACTCAAAGAGACTCAAGAGTTTACAGAAGAACATTAAAATCAACATAAATAATTGACAGGAACAAGGAAAAAGACACTGAACACACAACAAGACTGTACAGTTGAGACCAGGACTGTGACGTGCGTCTTGACATGAATTTGAAAACCGTCAATATACTGACATATAATGTAAACATGTGCATGAAAGTGAATGCATAATTGGATCTATCATGAATAGAGAATTTAATATAAGCGCAGTGTGGAGCGTATCTGACCTGTGATGTGTCATGGTCACTGTAGACACCATTGACAGATACTGACTGGTTCAATGTAGTCTGGTCTAGACTCGTCCTTAAAGAGAAGCCAATGCAAATGTGTAAACGCATAATTAAATACAGAAAAATACAACCAAAAGTATCTTTTTGCCACACATGGCAATAGCAATTTGGCTGTTTAGCATTTGGCCTGATTTAATGTATTTCCAAATAAAATAACATTTGAAAAAAAAAAAAACTTCAATAAATAAATACCCTATCATTTGAAATTTGGGAATTGGTAATTTTTGAAAATGTTTTTGAAGGTTTTACTTGATCAAAAATACAATTATTACATTAATATTGTGAAATATTATTATAATTTAAAATGTACTGTTTTTGAATATTTTATAATATTGTTCTTGAATATATTTGTTTTCAATATATTTTGTAATCTGAGTAAGATGTAATTTATTCCTGTTATGGCAAAGCTGAATGGCTCAGCAGCCATTACTCCAGTCTTCAGTATCACATGATTCTTCAGAAATCATTGTAATATGCTGGTTTGCTGATAAGAAATATTTAAGTGCTGCTTACTATTTTTTGTGGAAATTGAGATACATTTTTTATGAAATTTTGAGAATTTATTTGAAATATTAATTTAAATATTTTGTGACATTATAAATGTCTTTACTGTCACTTTAATTCATTCTTGCTAAATAAAAGTATTGTCTTTAAAAAAAAAATCCCCAAACTTTCGAATGGTAGTGTAAATAAAACTAAGATTATTTCTACTTGTTTAGTGTCTTGTTGAGTGGAATAGTACAGTCTGTTTATTTTTTTTACCTTGCAGCAGAATCATTTATCTCAGACTGTACTACCTCCTCCACAGGGGGAGGTGTGGGTGGTCTTCGGGCCCTCTCTTCCTCTTCCCTTCTTCTTTGAATTTCCTGTTCCTCCAGCTGACAGAGAATAACATGAGAATAACATTAGAAAAATGGCAGATGCTATAAATGTATATATTTTACAAATCCCCCTACCCTTGTTAATGTGGGTGTGTATTTAACAAACCGTGGTGAGCTTCTCTAGCTGTGTGAAACGATCTTCCCAGCCTGCTGCCAGTTTTTCAAAGGCTTCGTGGCGTTTGATAAGACTCTCAACCTCGTCAACGTTAGAGCCCAATTCTGCTGCCCTGACCAGTGGTTCCTGTCCTGCCAGCCACGACTCGGCCATAGACGCATCCCTGCTGAACTGTAACACCTCCAGAACTAACACACACACACACACACACACAGAAACAGAGGAATACAAAGTATGAGGAATCACATAAATGCAAAGATGTGTCACCTGGTCAAACAATTTCATAATAAAATATATAACATTTATATCAAAACTGCCACCTTTAATGTAAATCTCAATAGCATGCCACGAGCCACAGAAACAAGCTTCCTCCCACATACTCACCGATCTGTAAGTGGTCCATTTTCTCTTGCCACTTCTGATTAATTTCAGTGCGTTTGGCCTGAAGCTGATCCAATTTCTCTTGAATCTAGAAATCACAGACATCCAATTACCTCACAGTGTGTGAGTGGGTGGATGTGGGTTTCCTTGGATAACATGCAGTGATTAAAATGTGTGTGTTATCTTGCACAGAGCAGACATGTGCATGTTCATTTGTGTGGACAGACCTCATCTGAAGCATAGTGGTTGTTGTTGATGAGGGTGCGTCCCATTTCACTGCATGCGGTAAAGCTGTCCGCTCTGGTCTCTATCTCAGACTTAATATCCTGATGGTTGGCGATGACCAGACCAGCTGAGGAGACGTCCCTATAACAAAACAGGGCATATATGAATCTCATTAGTTGTTTACTTTCTCATGTATGTAATCTCTTCTTAAATCAATTACTAATAACGTGTACAGTTGTGAGGCATTTTTATATTTTTGTGTATACTTAAATGTATGACTTCTCAGTGCCACCGTATATACACTAAGTAATATACTGAAGTAATACATCACAATATTACTGTTTTTACTGTATTGCTGATCAAATGCAATCTTGGTGACCATAAGAGACTTCTTTCTAAAACTTTAAGAAAGCTTAACGACCCCAAACTTTTTAACGATAGTGTCTGATTTTGACTTCACTATATGTGCTTGAATGTACCTTGGGCTGTCATGTGACTGGATCTGTAAGTTGATTCCCTCCATCCACAGCATTAGGTCTCTGACCATGTTTAAGAATCTGAACTTCTCCACTGTGTCCAATAGGAGTAGCCGTCTGGCTTGAGTGGCAGATTGAAGCCCCTCCCAGGCCTCTGTGACTGCACGCTCGTGGCGATGGATATCATCAGCTTTCTCTCCAGCATATGCTTTCTGTAGACGTGCAGCATCGTCCTGAACCTGTGTGACCTGCAGTGAAGAGTCAAAGAATGAAGTTTAACCTTTTGACACAATCAAACCATCAAAATCAAGCCATTAGAAAATGTACAACATATATGTGAAAAGGTTAAATGAAGACTGACTCTAACCTGCCCACTCAGTGCCTGTACATCATGCTCATATGCCGTATGCTGTCTAAGCAAATGTTGGACAGTGTTCAGGTCCCGTCCAAGTTCGGCCCCTGCTAGTGTTTCCTTCTTCTCCCGTATGAGCCCCAGAGCTTCCCGGGCGTCCTGATGGAAGCGGTGCAGCTCGTACGAGGCGGCAAGCATCTGTGTGCGCGTGTCAATGAGCTCGAGCAGATCGGCCCAGGCCTCATTGAGCCCGTCTTTCCACTCAGCCACACTGGCATTTTCAGGATGACCAGACTCAATAAGTTCATCTGCCTGGGCATTCACTGCATCCACACGCTCCTGGCCAATTGTGCTGGTGTCCCGCGCAAACTCCCGGAACTTATCACGCAACATCTGGAGAGTTGAGAGAAAACATCCAGAATTATAGACTGCATGGTATAATCTTTAAATAAAGTTTAAAGAAGCAGTATTCACATAAGTATGATCAATCGAATGAAGTTTTTTTGTAATTCCAGTAGTGAAGATTCAGGAAGCGAGTGGGAAAAGTGGATTTCATACCGTCACATGTTCGTAGTCCTGTCCGAGTTCGTGAGACCCAGCGACAACCTCTCTTTCAGCGATCCACTGCTCTAAATCATCCACCTCTCTCTTCAGTTGGGTCAATCTCAGTCTCTCATGCAGTTTGCCCCTCCTCTCTTCTGCCAGATCCTTCAACCCTGCGTACAGTTTATCCACCTGGGCCTGCCTTAGAGTGATTCTTTCACTACAAAAGGGAGAAAGAAAATTGATTTTTACTTAATGTCAAATGCTTTATCTGACAGTCCAGAGATCCTACTATGCCCCTCACCTCTCTGGGTGTTCACTATTCACCATAAGTCTGCTGCTATTGGCCAGCTGGTGGATGGTCTGAGCATAGTCCTCTAGAGCCTGCTCCAGAATCTGGTGTTTCTTCACCATCACCAAAGCACTCTGCTCATCCTATAACAACCATTATTAAAACTTTAAACACTGAATACATAAACACATCAGAAACATCAAGTAAACTCGAAACTAGAAATGTAACATGAACTAGCTCTTTGAATAGTTGCTACAAACACATACAAAGTACAATTTCACTGACCTTCGCCTTTTCCTCTGACATCATATGAAGCTCTTGTTCTCCCATCCAGGCCTCAGCCTCTGCAGCATCTGTGTAAAACTGCTGCGCACGGTTAGCCTCTTCTAGCCTCAAGTTCCTCTTCTCTGTCTCAGAAATCAAAAGGGCCCACAATTCCCTCAGCTCCGCCAGACGCCCATCAAGATCAGCTCTCCTCTCCCTGTCCATCTCTGACTCCTTCTCAGGGGACATGTTCGTACCATGAGCCTGGATGTCATCGATACGGGGCTGATGACCCTGAATCTCTTTCTGCAGAGTCTGGGGGAGATGAAAAATCAGTCAGACAGTGAAAAAGAATGTGGAAAATTTATTGAGATGATAAAAAGTAAACACTTTTTTTATAACTTTCAAAACATTGATTGAGCGACTGATTACCTGATTCTTTTTGATGAGCAGCTGGACACTGGGAAGATCTTTACCATGGTCTGTGGACGTGGCGAGAGGCATCCTCTCCTTTACCCATAACTTTAGACAAAAACATAATTACTCTAAAAACTTTAAGCATTTTTCCAAATGAATATTGCTCATATGTATGAATATATTAAAAATTGCTAGTAAATTTCACAAATATTACAAAGAAATATCAATTAACACATTAAATTAAATTAAATTTTAAAGTAGAAAGACTGAGAAAGCATTTTCTTTGTAACATGTACCCAATCTTTTATAACTTTGAAAAATCTTTTTTTTTTAATATTATTATACAGTGTAACAGTTTTTAATGTGACTCACAATTTCATCCTCAAGGTCTCTGTTGAACTGATGAGCCTCTTTTGAAGCAAGAAGACGCTGCCTCCGCTGTCTTAGAGGGTCCTGCAGTTTAGAGAAGCTGTCTGTCACCCTTCTCTGCTGCCCATCCACCTCCACTATCCCAGAATCATCTTGGGCCAAGGCCAGAGCCTGTGACTGCAGAGACTGGACCTCTTTCTCACGCACCTCCATCTGATGCTCCAGCATCTGAGACACGCACAGGTACAGGGTCACATAGGTGGTCATTAGGTTTAAAACTTGTCTGCTTACACAGAATAAAACATATTTCACATTTTTTCCTGGGACTTTCACAATAAAGTGATCTGTGAATATCTCGAGTAGCGATCTTTCTATTTGGCTTTGGATTTACCTGGTGTTTCTTGAGCAAGATGTTGACACTGGTGAGATCTTTTCCAAAGTCATCGCTTTGGAGTTGAGAGGAGATGTTCTGGAGCCAGGAGTCCAGCGCTGAGCAGCTTTGCGTGAAAAGTTCAGCTCGGTTCGCATCAAACAGACACTGAGCTTTGGCTCGAGTGGTGCTCTCAAGCTCCTCCCACTGCTTCTGCAGGCTGCTCATAGTCTCTGATACCGTCTGCTCCAGCTCAGGCTTCTCCTTTACTAACACCTGACCCTCCTACGAGAACAAGAAAAAGAGAGAAAGTCACTGTAGTAGTTTTGATTTATGCTGTTCTGCTTACGAGTTCACATGCCTTGTTTTTTGTTTATTTAGTATGGCACTGATTAAGCTATGAATCTTAGATATTTACACATATTCCAGGAATCCCACAATTTTTGACCACAGAATTTCCATGGCCTTTCCAGACTTTCCACAAAAAGAGAAATTTCTAGCAAATTAAATATATTACGAGTTGAGCATTTCCATGACTTTTCCACAATTTATTTTTGAATTTTCACCATTTCAAAACTTGTATTGGTACATCAGATATCCAAAATCACTGGAAGAGATGTGCGTGGGAATATACCTTGTCAATCTTGTCCAGCCAGTCTTTATTGGAAGCTAGCTCAGCCATGAAGGCCTGGTGCTTCTGCCACTTGCTGTGGAGGTTTCTAGCCTCATCATAGGACATGTCCTGAGCCGTCAACATTTTCTCATTTATCCACAAAGTCAGCTAAAGAGACGGGCAAGGAAAAGAAGACTTATTAATCACACAAAAGCCTGAATGTATCATCACTGGCTTCATCCTGTAGATGGTGCTGTGGTTTACTGGAGTCATTTATATGAGAGTGTATTATCTTTCATAATGCCAGTCAGAAGGACTTTGTCTCATAGTGCAGTCAGTATAATGGATATATGTAGTCTTGTTTGCTCTGTACTTTATTACCTCTTGTCCATCCTGTAGGAAGTGCTGCAGCTCTCTGTTGTCCTTCAGTTTGGCCAGCAGTTCATTGGCAGCTTGTTTGTTCTTTTGGTGCCTAAAGGAAACCAAAAGAGAACATGAGATGAAAAACATGATGTTATCTGTAATGGATTTAATGGGTTTGCTGCCAGCACATCATCAATGTAGATCATTGCCAGGATAGTGATGAATACTGCACATTTCCAATATAGCGCAGCTTCTTACTTGGCATTTTGAAATTACTGAGTAGTAGTATATTCACTACCGTTCAGAAGTTTGTGGTTGGTAAGATTGTTTTTTAAATTGTTTATAAAAGAAGTCTCTTATGCTCAACCAAGGCTGCATTTATTCACAAATACAGCAAAAACAGTAATATTGTGAAATATTATTACAATTAAAAAAATTATTTTCTAACTTCATATATTTTAAAATGTAATTTATTACTATGATAGCAAGGTGATTTTTCAGCCATTACTCCAGTCTTGTGTCACATGATCCTTATCATGAAAATCATCAGTAATCATAATATGCTGATTCGGTGCCCGAGAAAGATTTCTTCTTATCAATGTTGAAAACAGTTGTCCTGATTGATATTTTTGTAGAAAATATCTACAAAAAAAAGTTTCTTTTTAAAAGAATCTTACTGATACAAAAATTTATTTAAATATATATATATATATCCATTTTCTGTCAAAATTACTAAAAAAAAAAAAATAAAAAAAAACTTCTACTTCTCCCACCTCTACTTCTAAGCATGCCGTTCTGTTCCTGCTTACCTCTCCTGAATGGAGTCTGTCTTCTCTTGGATCTTGTCCTCATAGGTGTTGCCATCTGAAATTAGTCTCCGTCCAGACTCAACCACGCCGTTGATCTTTTCTTCATTGGCATCCATGGTGGTGAGGAAGTCTTCATGTTTCTTGATGTCCTCCACTGCCCCTTGTAGGCTGGAGGGCATCTCTGTGTGTGACAGAACATACTCCTGTAGGCAAAGAGAAAGGAAACTGTTATTAGAGTCATTATTTGCAGCATATTCAACTAGTGGTCGACTGATATGGATTTTTTGACAGCCGATGCCGATATCTTTTTTTCTAGGCTTGATTGTGTTTATGGGGTGCAGTCTAACATGTGTTAACGCTTCGTTTAAAAAAAAAAAACGCATTATTTTTCACATAATTTACCTATTTTCCACACCTCTCTGTCCCTTCTCTGAGAAACGGGCTGATCATTTCCTTCGTTTATGAAGCCCCGCCCTCAGAAATCATCGACGACAGTGAACAAGAGGGAGAATGTGAGCGGTGTGCGCTCAGGCGCTTCGACTGCCGTTCTCAGCGCTGTCAAAATAAAAGTCCCGCCTCGAACACATCAGCCAAACAGAAAAACTTATCGGCTGATGCCGATATTTGAAAAATGCCAAATATCGGCCTTGGCGATATATCGGTCGGCCACTATATTCAACCGAAATGGGGCCCTTTCTCAAAAGGCAGAAAGATATGGAATGTTATAATATAATATTAAATATTTAGCATTTAGTTGTATAGTAACCAAGTAAAACACAAGCAGTATCGCAATCACACACCTGGCTATTGAGGAAGCCCTCTGCTTGTTTTGCATCTCGTAGCAAGGTTTGGAAATCAAAGGCCTGAGCAAGGACACAGTGGCGGCTCTCCCACATTCTCCTCAGCTCATGCCAGCCAGTGTCCAACGCTTGCAGCCGCTGAGCTAGGAACATGTGCTGGGCATCAGTCTGTCCCTGAGTCACCTAAACACACAAAGCCAATTCAGAGATCATTCAACTTCCTTATCTTTACAACAACTATTTTGAGGTATTTGTCAAATTTCAATAACATATGCATACTTTCATTCAGCAAGGATGTATTAAAATGACAGTAATGATATTTATATTTCAAATAAATTTTGAACTTTTTATTAATAAAAAAATCATACAAAAAATGTATCAGGGTTTCCTTTCCTCAAAAATATTAAGCATAACAACTGTTTTCAAGTCCAGCAAATAGCATATTAGAATGATTTCTAAAGGAACATCTATAATGGCTGCTGAAAATCACAAAAATATACTACATTTTTAAAAATAGAAAACAGTTATTTTAAATTGTAATATTTCAGAATATTACAGTTTTTACTATATCAAATAAATGCAGCCTTGGTGACCATAAAATACTTTTTTTCATATTACCGAACATTAACAGTACAACTTTTGAACAGTAGGAGTAATGAGATTTTTTAAACTTCAAGTTTACACTAACTGACCTCAGCTCCAGTAGCTCTCATCTTCTCATAATCTTCCCTGTAATTATCTACTTCATTCTTTATGGCCTCATGCTGAGCCAGCAGACGCTCTGCTTCCGCCAGAGATGTAGGTGTGTCCTCGGATGCCACGGTGGTCTGTGTACGAGACAGCCAGGCCTGGAAGTCATCAAGATCTCTAAGGAAGCCCTGAAGCTTAGAGGCTTCGCCCAATGACTCCTCACGCCGTTTCATGGTGGCTCGAAGCTCCTCCCACACCTCCTGGATTTCAGCCAGTCGACCCTTGATCTCCTCCTCCTGATCGGGGTGCTCAGATGCCAACTTCTCGGCCTCAGAACGCAGGTCATCCAACTTACCCTGTGGAAAAGAAAGCAGAAGAGAATGAGTAAGAGAAAGGCCAAAGCTAGAGTGACTTTACGGCTGTATTAGACATAATAGCCCCGTTTCCACCGCAGGAACTTTACCCAGGAACTAGGGACTTTGGGCCGGTACTCTGTGTGTTTCCACCGCAGGAACTAGGATCTAAATAAAGTTCCAGGTAAAAAATTGCCCCTCAGAAAGTCCCTGCTCGCAAGGTAGTACTTTTTCAAAGGTCCAGAACTTTCGGGGGTGGGACTTGAGCGCTGAACATGCTGATTGGTTGAGTTCACGCAGCATTATATTTCAACCACCATTTTTATAATTTTTTTATTTTTATATTACTGTTATTGTGTCATGAAATGTAGTTTTAAAAGTATTTCAGGCGAGAATGTAGTTGTTTAAAACTCAAATCTGCGGTTTATTTATAAAAACAGCGCCTATTTGAAAATGTGCTTCGCCGATTTCGGACACG
>NW_015635045.1:1256407-1258743 GCF_001515625.1 Sinocyclocheilus rhinocerous | reverse complement strand
GTGTACGAGATGTACGAGACAGCCAGGCCTGGAAGTCATCAAGATCTCTAAGGAAGCCCTGAAGCTTAGACAATGACTCCAAAGCCCTCCATACAACACACAAAAACAAGCCCTACAAATTAATAAAAGAATACATAGTATAGAGACATTTCATTATTCATGGTATTCACATAATTTGATGATTTGTAGATTACATAATTACACTTTCAAAAAAGCATTTGCAATTGGTTTGTAAATATGTTTATGAACTTCTGGGCTGAATTTTTAGCCCCGTTTTAGCCCCGTTTCCACCGCAGGAACTTTACCCAGGAACTAGGGACTTTGGGCCGGTACTCTGTGTGTTTCCACCGCAGGAACTAGGATCTAAATAAAGTTCCAGGTAAAAAATTGCCCCTCAGAAAGTCCCTGCTCGCAAGGTAGTACTTTTTCAAAGGTCCAGAACTTTCGGGGGTGGGACTTGAGCGCTGAGCATGCTGATTGGTTGAACTCACGCAGCATTGTATTTCAACCACCATTTATTCAGATAATTTTCAAAATATTACTGTTATTGTGTCATGAAATGTAGTTTTAAAAGTATTTCAGGCGAGAATGTAGTTGTTTAAAACTCAATTCTGCAGTTTATTTATAAAGACAGCGCCTATTTAAAAATGTGCTTCGCTGATTTCGGAGACGTGAGACGATCAGCGGGAGCTCAGTGCTCATGTTTCCCGATGAGAGTAGCCTAACTTCGGCTAGTCCTTCTGACATTTGCCGCTGGCTCTGATGTCACTTTAGTGGTTAAGCATAAGATATAATTCGTTTTGGGTAAATCTAACAGGTAATCTTTGGTCTTTATTCTATTCATCTATTAATATGTTAAAATGAAAATAAAAAGAGGCAATACTGTTTGATATATTTCGTTTCATTGTAATCTAGGCTATATACATTCCCTGAACTACATTTCTGCGGCAGCGGCTATTAATATGTTTAAATGAAAACGAAAGGAGGCAGTGGTGTTTGATATCATATTTCGTCTTATTGTAAATACAGTGAGGAAAATTGCAGGAGCCAAGGCGAGCTGACTGACATTATCAAGTATGCTGCTGTTTGCAGAATTACCGGACTTGCGTCGTCCCGTCCGTGGGAGTTCACGCTCCAGAGTCGAATTTGTGAAGTCCGAACTACCGAGGATGCAAGTCCGAAATTTGCTTGGTATTGAGAAACGCGCGCAGACCTACGTCACCAGACTATTTGCCTAATCGTCTCGGTACTTTAGACCCCGGTGGAAACGCAGAAAGTACAGGTCTGGGGGGAAAAAAGTTCCTGGTACAATTGTTCCGGGTAATTCCGGTGGAAACGCGGCTAATGATGCCTTTCTTTTTACCTGTATAGCCTCCAGGTCTCTCTCCATACCAGTGAGCTTACGCTGCAGGGCCATGACCCCAGCCAGGTCATTTCCAAGGCTCTGCGTGGACTCGATAACCTTGGTCTTTTCCTTCATCCAGCTCTTGATCTCATTACACTCTAGATGATAGTTCTGAATATTCAGCGCTGATTCCAGAGCTTGTTTGCGCTGGTTGGCCAGACTCTGGAAATCAGACCACCTGCAGAGAAGGATAAGGAAGGCGAAGCATGAGGGTATTTCTGTGTGAATCTGATTATTTAACTTTATGAACCTTCTTTGTGTGTGTTTGTGTTGAGTTGGGTCTTGAGTTGTTAATCTCTTCTTTGTTGTGGTTTCGTCATGTGCGATGACGCTGGGTGTAGTTGATCTGCTCTTTGTGTTGGTGACTGTACCTCTTATTGAGTTGGTTCTGTGTCTGGTCGATCTGCTCTTTGTTGCGGTTGTCTGATCCAAGAAGCTGTTGAGCCACTTGATTGACATCAGAAATGCGAGCACCCAGTGTGTTCATCTCTGGCTCCAGAGTATCAAACCTTCAGTCGAAACAAAAACCATATTACACCAAAATATGCCATATCAATGAGTTTCATGCAGGCATCAATATATCTGTTCTCACCTCTGCTGGATCACCTCCAGATCCTCTAGTTTGGTGGGAATATCCATGTTGTCCAACCACTGTTCTTTTTCTCCAACCCACAGCTGGCAGGCACTAGCTTCACTAAACATACGATACAACGCAAGTGCTCCATCTAAGGCCTGTCGCCATGATGACGACAGCCCCTCTAACTCTTCATATCGCTGCTCTATCGCTGGGAGACGGCCCTCCACCTGGTAAAGAACGAGAGAGATATATATTATGGGTAACATACATTACCATTCAAAGGTTTGGGGAAAGAAAGATTTTTAATGTTTTTTAACATTATAAATGTCTTTATTGAACAAAAGGATTAATCCT
>NW_015635045.1:1245454-1256260 GCF_001515625.1 Sinocyclocheilus rhinocerous | reverse complement strand
ACTTTTATTCAATTTAATGCATCCTTGCTGAATAATAATAATACCCCCCAAAAAAAATCTTACTGATCCCAAACATTCAAACAGTAGTGTATAAGTACTAACAGCAGTGTCCGCCGATTCAAATTCAAATATATAAATAGCGTTTAATATTGCTTATTAATTTGTAGTTAATGCTAAATTAATTTCTAATGTGTGTTTTGTGTACCTGTGGAGACTGTGCATATGTTTCAGGCAGTGTTGAGGCCTGTTCATGTAGTGAGTCGATGAGTGATCGGTGACTTTGAATTTCCTCCTCCACCTCTCTCTGCTTTCTGGCCAGAGTCTGTGTAGAAAACTCATCATGGCCAACTTCTTGACTAGACACCTGCAAACAGAACACAGAATAACAGTCAATCTGGCGACCGAACTCAGCAACACAGCTACACCATGATAAATTCTTCTGAAATATAGCTGGACAAACAGTCAGTTAAACATATGTTTATGTGTTTGTTTTACCTGTCTTAGTGTTTCCAGTATCCAGGCCTCCATGTCGTTGGCATCTGTCTGGAACTGATGGAAAGCTACAGACTCTATCAGTCCCTGCTCACGCAACTGTGAGGCCTGTAGAAAAAGAAAGTGCGAAATGTGGTATAAGATTGTGATGCTGTGGAAAGAGACACATTCCACTTTTAAGTTTGATCCTTTACCTCCTCCATGTGCGACCACTGTGCTCTCACGTCCTTGATTCGTTCTGTCACCTCAGGTGCTCCAAAGTGGCCTTCCTTCACCAGGGCCTCTCCACCAGCAATGCTGTTCCCTAGAGGGCCATAACGGGCTGCCATCTCATCCCTGAAGGCCTCATGTTTAGACAGAAGGTGAAGAGCGGAGCTTAAGTCCTTTCCGTAGTCTCCTCCGGACAGGATCTGCTCCTGCTCTCGGATCCAGGCGGCCTCCTCTCCCAGTTCCCACAGGAACTGCCACAGCCTTCGCGAGTCATCCAGTCGAGCTCGTCGATCCGCTGCCAGCTGCCCAAGTTCTCCGTACGCTCGGCCCAGAAGATCCACCTTCTCTTCAACCAGAGAGGGGTCACATGGCTTATAACCTAAAAAGAGAGGAGAACCAATTGTGTTTTAATTTTGAGCTTACAACAACCACATGTTTGTGTAAGTACAGGGAATATCCTCACTCTGTTCATTTGAAGTAAATCTCTTCGCAGCAGCCTGCACGGCTTTAACTCGCTCAGCCTGTGCGGATATATCAGCTTCCACAAGTGTGTGTTTCTGCAGCAAGTCCTCCACATCATGAAGGTGTTTTCCATTGTCCTGAGATTGCAGGCGACTCTAAACACACAAACAAAAACACACAATTAGCTGTGGATGCAAAAAACAGCGATCTCCAAGGACAGATCTGTAAGACATTACAAATATTACAACATACAGGGAGCTGCAAGGGAGTGCTAGGAGATAAGTAGAAAAAGTTCAAGAGGAAAAAAAGAAAATTATTTAATTATAAATATTATTACTTTTTTCTTTTTCCACATGACACAAAAGAGAATAATAATAATAAGAAGAAGAAGAAGAAATTATCAGATTTTACATTACAGTTCCATTCTGTTCTAAACAATCATGAGGTCAGGTTATAACAAATGATTTTATTCTACCGTAAGATTAAAAACGATTTTACAAATATTCATAATATTTTATAAAAATGTATTTTTCACAGTTTAAATCGGTAGCTTTCTTTATATTTTAAGAATGAGGTCTCACACAAGAGAATCATCATATTTTGGGGCCCATCAAATAAAAAACACAGTATTTTGTAGCAGTGGAAAATAAAATGTTGGTCTGAATAAAGTCAGTACCTTCATGTCTTCCATCCAGTCCATGATGTAGCTCATCTCCTGTAGGAGGCGCTGCAGGTCTCTGTGGGCAAACAGCCTCTCTCTCCGTGCCGCAAGTAGTTCCTTCAGATACTCCCACAGTCTGAGGACGTTATCCCTCCGTGCCAGGATGCGCCGCACTTCATGATATCCCTCCGCCTCCAGTTCTCGAGCAACAGCTTCTACAGCTGCTACGCGCTCACCATACGCCTGGATGTCTGTCTCGATGGCCTCGTGTTTGCGAGTGGCTGCTTCCACAGCACCCAGTTCAACACCAAAATTGTCCTAAAGGTCGCGACAAATTCTTATGTTACTCATCATCTCACAATAAACCATAAATATTTTTGCCAGTGTTAATCTACGTCACCTGTGAGACCAGCCGCTGGTTTTCGCTGAGCCAGGTTTCTCTCATGGCTGCTTTGCGGTCAAAACGTGCGGCCAACATCTCCAGCTTCTCCTGACGAATCAGCTCATTTCTCAGTGCCAACTCCCTCTCGTGCTCCGCTTTCTCCAGCCTCTCCCATGCCTTTCCAGACAAGCAGCAAACACAACTGGCCATGAGCATCACTCAAAACTCAAGTTATGCTTGTGTAGCTTCACATGTAGAGGAGTATTTGATGTGTATATACCTTGTTGATGTCAGAGATGAGTTTTCCCTCTCGTGGCATGTAGACTTTCTGATTGTTCGCTCTCATTTTACTTTGAATGGTGAAGAGCAAAACCTCCAAATTTCCCTTTTCGGTGAATCTGTCAAACACATACAGGATTAAAGCGACGTGTCTAGAATGACTTCTGGACATCAAATGTTTAAAGTCAACATAAAAATCCTGTTTGCAGCCAATTTTTACTTCTGTAATGTGAATCCTGTAAACCTGATTTTATCCATTGGGAATTAAATGCTTAAAAAATGCCTACACTAGCTATTATTAAACATTATCCAACAATGCAAACAATTATTTTCTTACTCTGTATTTTTTTTTATTGTTTTCCAATAGAAATTTCTAAGCATTCTTAAATCAAGACATATTTACTTGAGAAGCAAAATAACTTCTAATAGTTTTGGGGGGGAAAAAAACATATACATATCCACCAACCTACCAATGGGGTAAATGCTTAATTCAAAGAGAAAATAAGATTATTTTATTTTTCTTACCAGACTGGCAAATTTTTTTTGTTTGTAAGCAGAAACTAAATTTTGAGTAATCACCTTAATATTTTGAGTAATAGCTTATGCCATTTTGATTCTCAGGTTTCAATGTTTCTTGATTTTAGAATGTTTAGATATTTGTACTAGACAACAAGACAAATATACCAAGTTAGAAAACAATTTTTGCAGTGAATGCACAGCTGATGTCAGCAGAAAAGAAAAGTCATTTTAGAGTAAAAGCAAGTTACATTTTAACTGAAGATCACATAGAATTTTCTGCTATGGAATTACATGCACCACTTGATCAGTAAAGCCAGGAACGTTCATTAAAAAGTAAACAGGGTCAGACTTGACTTTATGTTGGCTTTACATCACTCTTTTACAGTATATTTTATTCTTGTGGACATCACTCACTTGGGTGGTTTCTCCACGGTGCGGTATGTATTGAAGGCCTGTAGCTGGTTCTGAACCCCATTGAGCGAGTTAGCGAGCTGACGGTCATTAAGGGTAACGATGGTTTGTTCAATCCACTGCAGCAGCTCTGAGGCCAGAGTCTCATATTTCTCTATCAGCTGATCTGCTTCGATAGCATAGTCCAGCACCTACAGAAACAAATACACCCCTATTCACTCCACAGAATAATAACCCACACTTCAGGAATGCTTCAGGAAATGGCTATGTAAACATAAGGGTAGACTGTAATTCTCTCTCGCTCTCCATGTACCTTGCCAATTCTCTTGCCCTCTACGGCGAGCGCCTTCATCTTGCTGAAGTAGTGGTAGTATGTGGCCACATATGTGATGATGGACTTCTCATCAGGCTGATCAACATTCACATCTAAAGAACAAGAGATAAGACAAATACATCAGCTAGTTAATAATAAATAATATGTTCATTCTTTTCATTTGGCAAATCTAGTCTTTCTGGACACTGAAAGGTTCTGTGTTTATCAGCTTGCTTGACGGTAGCTCTGTCTTTATTGTCTGATTAAAAATTATGCATGTATTTGCTATTTATGCCCATATATTTATCTCACCCTCTGGATCCAGTAGCTTGGTAAGACCCAGCTCCTTCTCTGCCACATTAAAGGCATTCTGCAGGTTATAGTGGGCATTAGAGCGCTTAAGATTATCAAAGTCAATCAAGTCTGGCCTAAAAATGAGAAAGAGAGGAAGAAGAAATCCACAATAAAGTTATTTTGGGTTTGTAAAACTCCAAGAGGACATTTCAGTTTTAAAAATCCTGCAATACACTTTTCCAACAAAATAGGGAAGCACTCCAACACTGCAAAGAGAAAGTGAAGGATTGTTCTCTCCTTATTTAGGTCAACTTAATAAAAAAAAAAAAAGTCTGTTCCTCTGCATGAAAAAATTGCAGAAAGAATTTGCAGAAAGAAATTGCAGAATTGCAGAAAGAAGCTGCTGGGCCACAGTTGAGAGGAAAAGTGCAAAAATGAGGAGCTAGTGGGACTGTTGAGGATGAGAGGAGCAGAAAATCCTACTGGGTCCAATTAATTTATAAATGAAATGATTTCTTAGGAAGAAGAAAGAGGAAATATACAAATCATACAATACTGTACAATATACAGTAAATACAGTTGAGACCAAGAACATGCTTCTACTTTTTTTTACATAATGAATACATTACATTAAACTAAAAATGAAATTAAACTGAAATTAGAAGCATAAAAAAGAGAAAAGCTGAATTTAAAAAAAGAAGAGTTTTATGTAAATTTATAATGTCCAAAAAATATAGACGTAGGCTTTTACACAATTTACAAGTCTCAAGACTTCTGTATTTATATGCACTTTTGGAGAACAAAGTTAAAATTCCAGAATGCCGCTGGTGGTTGAAGCCCCTGCAGGCATCTCTGTATGTGTGGGAACATGCTGAAGAATGAAGGGGCGTAGAGTGTGTGAGCACATGCTACTATGTGGAAATCATAGTCATACCAAAGCTTGTCATGTGTTTGAGAACAAAGGCTTTGTACTTGTATGTCAGTGTGTGTGTTTGTGAGCTCAGATCGATACCTGTGTTTGTGCACTATGGCATTGAACGCTAGACCATCTCTCCAGCTGGTGGTAAAGTTGTGGACATTGACATTTGGGTAGCTGAAAGGAGAGTAACATTCATTAGTACAGGAGAAGAACTAGTGTATTTAATAAAGCATCATACATTCACTCATTCAATTCATTTCTTTCTCTTTCACTCTTACCCTGCAGTCTTCATCTGACACCACAGCAGCAGAGCATCTTTGGCTGATTTCTTCTCCTTGTTGTCCTCTGTCTCAACGCTAATGTCTTGGATCTGTTCAAACAAGTGAGATGTAATACATGTTACTGTATAAACTGCATATCTTTTCCTTGTAGTTTAGTTTCTAAGTTTGGAGGATTGGAGAGTTTTAAAAAATTTTTACTAGACACCCATCAACATAGATGCTGTCTTTGTTTATGTTCTATAAGCTGTTGAGTCCAGTTTTGTAGACACTACTGAGAATTTAACATAAACACTGTAACCACTACCTTAATTTCTGGCAGTAAATTGATTTGTAGAATGCAATTGTCACTCCTATAAATAACCAAACACTATGTGTGTACTATACATGATTCAGCACTCAGGAAAGCAGTGACAGCTTTATTTAGCTGTGATGTGTTCATGGCCTTTAAGTGATTTAACACAAACAAACCATATAAACCAATGAAATGTTTGCTGCCGATCACATCTTTTACTGGTCTTTTATTCAACACCGTTCCAAAGTTTTGGGGTTGGCAAGATTTTAAAAATATTTTTAAAAGAAGCATTTTATGCTCAACAAAGCTGCATTTATTTAATTAAGCACACAGTAAAAACAATAATAGTGTGAATGAAATATTCTCATTTTAAATTCTAATTTAATATATTTTAAATGTGATTTATTCCTGTAATGGCAAAGTTGAATTTTTAGCATTGTTCCAGTCTTCTGTGTTTCATGATCCTTCAGAAATCATTCTAATATGTGGATTTGATGCTCAAAAACATCTCTTATTATGCGTAAATACGAATTTGTATATACAATAAATGATTAATACATAAAATAAACCATAGGTAGATAATAAAATAATACTCCAAATTCTTAAGCTTTCGTACCCTCATGCTAACAGTGTGCAGCTCTAAAATCTATAGATCTATATTACTATATCACAGCCAAACAGAACTCTTGCTGAGAGATATCTTAAACCAGACTGAAATATCGACAAACACGCACACTAACACAGAACATAACACTGCCAAGCTTCACTAAGTCTGTTATTAAAGTCATCTTGATCCATTTCAGACTATATAACTATTATAATTCATAATCTGCTGGGATTCATTCAGCAAAGAATGAAAAGTAAAAAGTTCAATCTTCTGTAATTATGTCATTGCAGCAATATAATAAAACACAAATCAGCAACATCTTCACAAACTAATCAGAAGCAGTGATGAAACGCAGTGAGCAGTCTGGATCACGTGCTTTGATAATTAGTATATTTCAACTGAAGGAATTTTGAGCGGATTAAAAAATTTACAGGTCAATCAAAAGGGCAACGAAGCAGCAGACAAAAATATGCTAATTATACTTCATTGTGAATAGATGACAGACTGATACAGCCAAGGACAAACAAAAAGAACTGAACTTGGTTAAAAGGTTAGTTCACCCAAAAATGAAAATTAGCCTGTGTTTTACTCACCCTCAAAGCATCCTAGGTGAATGTGACTTTCTTCTTTCAGACGAATCCAATCGGAGTTATATTAAAAATTGTCCTGGCCCCTCCAAGCCTTTCAATGGGGGTAAGCGGGTGTTGGTTGTCAACAGTTCAGAAAACGTGAAATAAAGTGCGCGCATCCGTAATAAAACGTCCCTCACACGGCTCCGGGGGGTGAATAAAGGCCTCCTGTAGTGAATCCATGCATTTTTGTAAGATAAATATCCATATTTCAAATGTAATAAACACTTTTCTCTCACTTCCGCTGACTGTGGTACACGGAAGACGTTCAGGCGGATGACGTAGAAAAAATGCATGGATTCGCTACAGGAGGCCTTTATTCACCCGCCGGAGCATTGTGAGGGACGTTTTATTACGGATGCATGCACTTTATTTCACGTCTTCTGAACTGTTGACAACCAACACCCGCTTACCCCCATTGTAAGGCTTGGAGGGGCCAGGACAATTTTTAATATAACTCCGATTGGATTCGTCTGAAAGAAGAAAGTCACATACACCTAGGATGCTTTGAGGGTGAGTAAAACACAGGCTAATTTTCATTTTTGGGTGAACTAACCCTTTAATAAAAGACAAAAGATCACAATAATGACAGATAATCACACATTCTGCCAAAAACCTTTTTCTGGGCTCAACATGTATGTCTATGAATCAAACTCCAAAGTCAGGATTATATTTAATATTGTGGGCTGCACTACACAACTACAACCAGTGCACCAAAACATTGGCATGAACACTGATTTAGTTAAAAACAGGTGTTGCCATTTCTTCAGTAACAAGTGAAAGATGCTATTTCTCTCGATTAAAGACTCCACCTGTCTGTCTCTCTATCTCTCACACCTCTAGTCAAAGCCACGCCCTCCTACCTGGAAGCGGAGGATTATGGTCCAAATGAGTCCAAGTGTGAGGCGGTGGTTTCCGTCGACAATATCATGAGAACCCATATTCTCCAGATGAACCTTTTGTTCCTTCAGGAACTGCAGAGCCTTGTCAACGTTCTCCAGACAGTGGATGCGCATACGGCCCTTGGTGGGCTTTGGCTAAACAAGAGAATGAGAAGTAAAACAAATTTAATAAATGAAAGTGTAGTGATTATTACAGCAACCCAGCATTTGATTTATAGAGGGCTAGAGGATCAAGACAATAGAAAACAGGTTTATTAGGGATGGATGGATGGATGGATGCATGAATAAATGGATACATAGAGGGATGGATGGATGCACAGATGGATGAATGGATACATAGATGGATATAAAGAATGATGGATGGATGGAGGGATTGCTGACCAGTTGTTCCCCAGAGAGGACCTCCAGCAGTCGGATAAGCATACGTCCATCGCGGAGGTCAGTGTAGAGGTCACCAATCCTGCAGGTCACACGGCCCAGGTGAGAGTTCACCCATTTTGTAAAGGTCTTCTTCTGCACTGCTTCTCTCTCATCTGAAAGAAAAAAGTAAAAGTAGTTTTAAAGGTCAAACAACACAAATCTGTAACATTCACCTATGGTTCACTGAAGCCCAAGCACAAACACCAATTTGAACACAGATTAGCATTCATAAACCGCAAAAGCCTGTGAATGCATATAAAAAATGATCTAAAATTACACATCATGTAAAAAAACATGAGGTCTCTAAAAACAAGACTCCATTAATTTTCCTGCTACACACCATGTCAGAACCTGTATTTTACAACTCTGCATAAAATTAACATTCATGAATGACATGCAGTGACCAAGGACTGACTGTAACTCTAAACTCTATTAAAGCAACTCAATTACTGCAGTGCACTGACAGCTTGCCTGATGGCTGCCCACATTAATCAGTGAAGACCTCACTCACAGCCAGCCAATTACATGACGGAAGGGGCGGGACTCCCCAGCAAAAAGCACTGTGAGATGTTACAAAGAATACCATTTAAAAAAAAATGTGTATCTGCTCATAAGATTGATCAATGAATGATGAAGACAGATAGAAAAAGACCAAGACGGGGAGGAAAAGAACAGGAACGCTTGATATGACTGCAGACAGATGATTGTCTACTGAGTAAAGAAGAGCGCAGTATTAGCATCGCAGGAACTCATGTGAAAGCATATGGGGCTGGTCAGTAAGAGGCTCAACCCACTGCTGTCATCTGAATGACCTTTACTGAGGAAAGAGCAAGCTGTTTATCACAAACACTACTAAATGCTGCCCCTCACTACCACCTATATTCAGAAAGACTGAGCGAGAGCTGCGTGCTGTGTCGCGTGCACTAATACGAGAAGATAATTCCTGTAACAAGTTTAAATGAAGCATGGTCATTTAATTGCTGATAAGAAAAATGTCATGAGCACAAAACGCCTCAGTCATTAAACAAACACATTCCTCGTAAATGCTGAAAACAAGCACACAAAATAACGCACAATAGCAGCGAGAGGCAACACAAGGTCATCTGGTCACAGATCTTCTCTCACGCACAAGCCCACACGGTCTTCCATCAGGGCTGAGCTTGTTATTTCACAGGGAATTGGATCAAACAGTACCAAACAGAAACACCTGTACATCTACGACTGAAAACCTCAGAGTAATTGACTTTCACACTGCTAAAAAAGTAGTTAAAAAGCAAAGGACACACAATCTGAAAAGTGTGTTTGTGTGTGTCTGCAGAGGCCTGATCCTGGTCAGACAGTGGTCAGATGCAAATGGGTGAATCTCACAAGATCATGCAGGTCACAAATTATTTTTAGAAATTAGTTCTGTAAATAAATATTAAATCAACATATAGATTTCTTGACAAAACTACAATTTCATATTATATATTTTTTATAAAATTATACAACAAACAAAATTATACTTTGATATAGATAAGATATAGACATTGATATTGATATAGACCAGATAGTAAAAAGAAAAGCAGGCAAAAAGTGCATATAAACACCTTTGAGACCGTTCACACCCAGATGGATTGACAAATAGGTTAAGAGGAAGCTGAGAGTGTAATCTAGCTTTAATCTGGCCCAGTGATTTTCAACTGGTGATTTGGGAGATAAACAAGCTATGGAGTACAAAACCATATAGTGGCCAACATGGACATGCTGTGTGACATTTCCTCATCCTCATCAACCATGAACAAAACTATGCAGCGTCAATCCAGACTACATTACACACTAGTTGCATCTGGTACTTAGCCTAGCTGTGTGTGTGCCTTTGTGTATGTGTATGTGTATATGTATCTTGTGTTTCAGCATTTTGTTAATAATAATAATATACATACATACAATTCTAGAGTCACAATAGGGGCTTTCGCACCGCGTAGTTCTAGGAACTTAGTTCTAGGAACTAGCCAGCAGGGTAGTTCCTAGAGAACCAATTTCTCCCTCGGGCCGTTTTCCTGGTTGCATTCGAACTGCATTTGAACTGCAGCAGGAACTCTGAAGCGGCCGACAGCGATGTCTTTTTATAACGGAGATGGAGATGTAAACGGACAATTTACGCGATTGCAAGAGCAAAAAGTTGGGCTAAGAGACTAATTATTTATAACAACTTGCAGTGTTACATATCATCGAAGCTGAGACAAGAACACAACACTGCAGACAACAGTTAAATGCCGTTATCGCCATTTTCCATGTTCGTGGAGTAAATATGTTTACATGGCTTTTTAAAAATGCCGGGTGGCCGGTGTTTCGCATGCGTTTGGCCAATCAGCCAACCCTCTACATTGCGAGTAAATCACTCGCATATGCGACTAAATCTTCACTCTGGGCGACTAAATTATGTCTAATATTAGCCAATTGCTAATAAATTCTCAGATTTTACTCGCCAGTGTGTGAGTAGGAGGCCAAGTATAAGTTTAGCTCAGATATATTTTCACTCGCCGAACACTCTCTGACTGAGCGCATCAGTTTCACTCTCCGCCAAGCGATCTGCGCTGTTTTTCAGTTCATCTCAATGGATGTGCAACGCACCTGTATTTAACGTACCGTAAACTCTAGTGTGAAGCGCACGACTCGCCGTCGCTTTGTTTCACACACACGCAGCGAGAGAGGGAGAGAGAGAATTGACGCGCTACATGTAAACGATAT
>NW_015635045.1:1234023-1241174 GCF_001515625.1 Sinocyclocheilus rhinocerous | reverse complement strand
CTGTCAGCGTACACTTATGTCACTGATAGTTCCTATAGAACTGTTTTAGACCCTGCTCTAAAGTAGGAGCTAATTTAGTTCCTCCAAACGGAGTTCCTAGAACTAAAACCGTTCCTATTTACTGCGGTGCGAACACGCCAAAAAGTGGGTAGTTCCACAATTAGTTCAGGTAAGTCGTGGCCTAATGGTTAGAGAGTCTGACTCGTAAAATTCCGAGTATGGGTCACCATACTTGGCCACATGTCACATTACTTTTTTTTTTTTAAAGGTACTATGAAAAGGTTCCCACGGTGCGAAAGGCCCTATAATGAATTGTGGTTCATTTTATACAGACATTAAATACATACCCCAGTTTTTATTAATAAGAGTGTGAAACTAAGCAGCTTTGTCATCATAATTATGGCATTAATACATTATTAGGCTATATTTGGGGCGTTATTTGTTGTATGTGAAAAATGTTAAAAACCTGTTATTTCATGGTTTAGATGGGTTTCGCAAATCCAGACAGAGTACAGGGTAAAATTATATTAGTTGCATTACATGAGGCTATAGTAATCTTGATCTACAGTCAAAAGAATTTAGAATAGAGAACAGGGCTTGGTCCTTTTGCTTCCACTGATGTGATCACACTCTCACTCGCCTACAAATTCATTCAGGGAAATGCTCCACACACCAGCTGAGCAAACCTGTTCTGCCCGTCACCGTCACTGAGAGGAGGGACAGTGCTTTCAAGCACACAAACACTCTTATATGCACATAATCGCAGAAAATGCTCCGCTTTACTGGTTTGGATGTAGAGACCTGAACTAGCTTGAGCAGGGCTGGAGTAGGGGTGACTTTGATTAGACGTCTGGACAATTTCACCCTCTGGCCAGTTTGTGAAAACATCTATTACTCTGCAAAAATAAGCAGTTCATATTGCAGCATATTTTTGAGTTTTTCCTTGTTGGTAATTGCTGGCTACTCATGAGTAATAAGAAAAACACTATGTACACCTGTGGATATAGTGCACAGTATTGAATAACGATCTATTCAAATGTGAATGATTTGTGTGATCAAATATTGGAATTCCATTTCGGAATATAACTGTCAGTAGTAACTCACACCCACACACTACATGAGGTGTCCAAGGGCATTGTGCTTTAAGAGAATAAATATTTAGCTTTTACCAAATAAAAGGAATTTTTGTGTTGACCAAACTGGTCCAAAACTGCAGTGAAGGGTCAGTGTGTGTGTGTGTTATCAGAGTTGTGGTGATCTAGTGTGTTAGCCTTGATCCGTTTAGAAATGAGGAGACCTTGAGCATTCCACACCGAGGAGGAGGAGGACACACACACACAGGAAGCAGAAGGGAGTCTGAGGACTCTGACCTGCTTTACAATGCAAATTGGAACGAGAGGGTACAGCAGTCATTTGACTATTAAGATGGACAGTCAATATGAACAGATAATCAGTACATACCTGCTATTCAAATTGATTCACACACATGTATCTGTCTGCTTCCCCCATTCCACATAATAGACCTCATAGTTACAGAAAAGGCCAGTGTACACTAGGCATGGGCCGATTACCGGTTTCAAGGTATACCGCGATTTGAAAAATTTCACGGTTTCAAAACCGCTAATATTTTCCGTTATACCGTTCCTGCGGTATGCTCTGTTTTTCATGTCTCCTCAGAGACTGAAAGTGTAGGAATCGTTTCAGCGCAGTGCTGCTTTGTTTACAGCGGTAACCAAGGAAACCCTGTATCTGGTGTTCCAGAAGCGCCTCCTGAGTGATCTGGCGCTATAGAGAAAATATAATTAAATATTAACTTGACCTTCAAGGGGGGCGGGGGGTGCCGTTGGGGGGGCGGGCCGCCCCCCTAATATAATGGCAGGGGAAACACTGCAATGTACAATCTCTGATTTATGTTAGGAGGAGGTAATGAGACGTGATCTGACAGTCCAGGGCTGTTCTCAATACATCGCAACCTTCTGGGTGGTTCCTCCAGCCTGTGCTGAAGGTCAGGACCATTTTACTACAACTTTTCTTAAAAGTTTGTCAGCCCACATGGTTTTGAAGAACCTTTCAGTACAGTCACAGAGTTAAGATCACACGTGACTGATGATCTGTGTCCCCTGTTTGGAGCAGCTCACGGTCATTGATGATCATGATGCATTTCACTTTATGTTTCCTAAAGTCTAGACTGAGATCTTTTATTTTTCTGAGACTTCAAGGGACAGTTGATGTTACTGTGAAATAAGTGGCAATTAATGTTGAAAGGCCTAACTCCTGATATACTAGGAAAATATTTTCCATATATTTGTATGTAAAACAAGCAAAATATTGTTTTAGGGTGTTTTTAGTGTAAATGTTTCTTGTAAATGTCAACAGCTGATCTTCACTGCTGACTAATCCATCAATTACAGATTAACCTGAAAACACACACACAAAGCTAAAGCTGCATCTTCATGAGCTTTCAGTCAGTAAATGAAAAAAAGAAGCACAAATGAGATTATTGGCAGACAGGAAACCCATCGACCAATCAGCAGACTCACTCCACACAAGCTTTACCTACATCCACCAAGCCTTCAGAATAAACAAACACACAGTCTAGAAAATGGCGCTTCCAACACCCACAAAGAGAGCTAAAAATAGCCTCGATGTAAAGGAGGTGTATAAGCATGTGAGTCAATGTGAATGACATCTGTGTGATTTGTCAGTACACACTCATCGCCACCACCACCACATCTCGACACGCAGCATATTGAGGTGTCCGTTTCTGATCTGAACCACATTAAACAGCTTTTAACCAGATCACAGCACAGATACACACACACTTAAACCATCACTTCTGCACAGACAAACAGCTCTGTCCTCATTACTCCACTGATGTCACTGGTACTAATGTCAATCTCAGACAAACCTTTCTAACATAAAAATGTCACATGGGTCTGTACTTAGATTTCATCACTAGCAAACACAATGAGCTCATGTTTATTAACTTTTAGGGCAATATTTCCAGTATAGAGAGATAGTTACCATAGAAACAAAGGTCACTTCAATATGGAAACAAAAGTCTGTGGACATTAACAGCGTCCTTTGAAGGTTAATATCTAGTTATCAATTATGTACACGAGAGAGAGAGAGAGAGAGAGAGAGAGAGAGAGAGAGAGAGAGATTCCTAAAGTCTAGACTGAGATCTTTTATTTTTCTGAGACTTCAAGGGACAGTTGATGTTACTGTGAAATAAGTGGCAATTAATGTTGAAAGGCCTAACTCCTGATATACTAGGAAAATATTTTCCATATATTTGTATGTAAAACAAGCAAAATATTGTTTTAGGGTGTTTTTAGTGTAAATGTTTCTTGTAAATGTCAACAGCTGATCTTCACTGCTGACTAATCCATCAATTACAGATTAACCTGAAAACACACACACAAAGCTAAAGCTGCATCTTCATGAGCTTTCAGTCAGTAAATGAAAAAAAGAAGCACAAATGAGATTATTGGCAGACAGGAAACCCATCGACCAATCAGCAGACTCACTCCACACAAGCTTTACCTACATCCACCAAGCCTTCAGAATAAACAAACACACAGTCTAGAAAATGGCGCTTCCAACACCCACAAAGAGAGCTAAAAATAGCCTCGATGTAAAGGAGGTGTATAAGCATGTGAGTCAATGTGAATGACATCTGTGTGATTTGTCAGTACACACTCATCGCCACCACCACCACATCTCGACACGCAGCATATTGAGGTGTCCGTTTCTGATCTGAACCACATTAAACAGCTTTTAACCAGATCACAGCACAGATACACACACACTTAAACCATCACTTCTGCACAGACAAACAGCTCTGTCCTCATTACTCCACTGATGTCACTGGTACTAATGTCAATCTCAGACAAACCTTTCTAACATAAAAATGTCACATGGGTCTGTACTTAGATTTCATCACTAGCAAACACAATGAGCTCATGTTTATTAACTTTTAGGGCAATATTTCCAGTATAGAGAGATAGTTACCATAGAAACAAAGGTCACTTCAATATGGAAACAAAAGTCTGTGGACATTAACAGCGTCCTTTGAAGGTTAATATCTAGTTATCAATTATGTACACGAGAGAGAGAGAGAGAGAGAGAGAGAGAGAGAGAGAGAGAGAAAGAGAGATTAATAACTGTTGGTGCTCAAATATGATCTCAATATTGAGACACTGCCTCAATAAACGTTGAGGAAACACTGGCATAACGCTAGGAAAATGATGAGAAAACATGAAGTGAATCATTTAACACAGTAAGCACACAAGGTGATAGAAGGACAAAATTAATTTCTTAATACTGCATGCACACACAATATTTAGAATACAGAACTTCCTGTTAAATAATCTACATTCGTATAACACACGCACACACACACACGTTTATTATTTATACACACAACCTTTTGGTTTGTGTTCAAACTGTATTTTTTAATTCCAAACCATGCACAGTACTATTTGCATTAAAGCAGCAACTTTTCACCCTCACCCCCATTGTTTAATAACCACAATGCAGGAGAAGATGGCAAAATGCATTTGCTCTCCTCACTTTTATACTTTGGTTTTGTTTCATCACAGAATGGCACTTTCATCTATCTGCTGCGAATGTACTGTAAATATTCTAAAAACCACAGGAGACCATTTCTGCTGAAGGCGAGCATAAATGAGATATACATTTGTATAAGTCAGGCTTGTCAGGAAAATGAGTGACAACACAAATAAAGAGTTTTATTAATTATTTGTCAGCAGCAGTGTTTTACTTCTGCAATTTAGCACGATTATGCTCATATGAGCTCAAATCATATCTGACTTGAACCATATAAGATCACCTTTTCAAATGCATGCTCGGCCACAGTTCGGGAAACAGCATTCACATCACCAAAACAAACCAAACTCTGATTCTTTTAGTGTTCTGGTTCGTTTGACGTCGGTCAATTTTTAGTGAACTGCACTATTAGGGTTGGGCGATGTCTACAAAAATTGGGCGATGTCTACAGCGAAACATCGTGATGGACGATGACATGGGGGGGAGTTAGGGGGTGTGCCCGAAGCATGAATCCGTATTCAGAAAACGATTGCTAACGGTTGCCTGTTACATTACAGTACATAAAATTTCAATTACCACATAAACAGAGAAAGGAGAGATGACTGAGGACGATGGCGAATGATTTGCAGATCCTCAGCACCACTGACAAACATCTGATCTTGTAAAATGTGTGGTAAGTACTGCCGCTCCATAGTATAAACAGACTACGTGCGATCGCGATTCGCGAATCTCGAAAGTGAAAGTGAAAAGGAGTTTCAATGCCAGGCATAATAGCGGCTCCCTGATGCCCGCAATTTATATACAGTATAATTACCCAATGATATAACTGCAAGAGAAATGATTAAAATATGTATTTTCCTCCCATCTCATATTTATTCCCCTTAGGGGTTCCGTAGTACACGTCATTTTCATTTTCTTTTCGAACACGGTATTGGAATGCGGCAGATTGCGGGGGGAATGGGGGGTGGATCACGATGTCGGCTCAACATCGTGATGTCTATCAGCCATCGGCGATGGACGATTGCATCGTCTATCGGCCCAACCCTACTGCACTACACTGTTCACGTTGTATGCTTGTTTTTGCATGCAGCCCAGTGTGTTATGCTATCATTATTTTATTTATCTCATCACATTCAAATCAGCCTGCCAACTCACAACTTGAGTAAAATATCACTTCTGCTAGTGTTTCCTGTTGCAGGAAACAGTGGAAGACACTAAAGTCAGAAAAACTATTTCTATAATGACAACTCTCGGAAGGATTGGCATGGTAATGTATATGACAATGTTAGGGTGAATTCACATTGGTACAGTTGAATAGATGAACCAATTAATGATGACCTTAAGCACACGTGTGGTTTTGTTTACAGTTTCTGGTTCACTTGCAAAAAGGGAAGTGTGAAAGCGAACCGCACCAAACAAAACAAAAAAAATCAACATTGTATTTGGTTTCTTTTCGAACACGGTATTGGAATGCGGCAGATTGCGGGGGGAATGGGGGGTGGATCACGATGTCGGCTCAACATCGTGATGTCTATCAGCCATCGGCGATGGACGATTGCATCGTCTATCGGCCCAACCCTACTGCACTACACTGTTCACGTTGTATGCTTGTTTTTGCATGCAGCCCAGTGTGTTATGCTATCATTATTTTATTTATCTCATCACATTCAAATCAGCCTGCCAACTCACAACTTGAGTAAAATATCACTTCTGCTAGTGTTTCCTGTTGCAGGAAACAGTGGAAGACACTAAAGTCAGAAAAACTATTTCTATAATGACAACTCTCGGAAGGATTGGCATGGTAATGTATATGACAATGTTAGGGTGAATTCACATTGGTACAGTTGAATAGATGAACCAATTAATGATGACCTTAAGCACACGTGTGGTTTTGTTTACAGTTTCTGGTTCACTTGCAAAAAGGGAAGTGTGAAAGCGAACCGCACCAAACAAAACAAAAAAAATCAACATTGTATTTGGTCCGGACCAAAGCAAGTGAACTAGCGGACTTTCCTGGTGTGAATACTAGTGATCGACCGATATTTCTTTTTTTATAACCGATACCAATTATTTGCACGTTTATGTGCCCGATAACCGATATGCAGAACCGATATTTATTTACTGTTATAAAGTAAATAAATGACTGAGTGAAGTAAGAACATACTTCACTTTGGTTTTTCCTCTTTTCAGTCATCTTTTTTTTTTTAAGTGTTGAAAATTAGCAGTCTTTCATGTTAAATTTAATCTTCATATTACAACAATAAAAAAACATTTTATTTATAAAAAGTATCAACAGCAACAACACTAATATTAGCAATAAGCAAAATAAATGTAGAATGTCTAATGTTTTCAAATGGAGAAAATAAATAAAGGACAGGAGTCATATCAACTTCATTTTAAACTACAGTATTAGTAGGTTTATAAGCTGTTTAATAGCCACAGAGTCAAGAATAATTCACTGGATATTGTTAATTCACTGAATAATATTCTCTGGAATATTGGAATATAACAAACAAAACATCTTATTTTATTGCATTTCTCAACTGGTATGTTATATCAGAATTACTAATGTTTTTGTT
>NW_015635045.1:1227905-1233991 GCF_001515625.1 Sinocyclocheilus rhinocerous | reverse complement strand
TGTTATATCAGAATTACTAATAATGGTTTTGTCATTCTAGATTATGAAATGCCTGCTGACAGCGCAGTTTTTATCTGCAGTTACACAGAACTATACTCAAACTGCGATCACTCGCGGAGATAATAAATAATTAATTTCCATATAGTTGTATTTATTTAGATGTTTATTAGCGAAATAATGGTATATAGTAAATGTTAATACAATTTAGGGTGTTTTAAACAAGTGAATCTTGTTAAAAGTTACATGCGGTGGCCGTGCTGGAGCATTTCCTGAGCATCAACCACATCAACCCGGTGAGTGAACAGCAATATGAAAGCGGCTTCAACTATATCAAGTACCTGCACGCCGTTGTTGTTGTCTCGTCTCCCCTCAGACGCGCTGCAATTGTGATCCTGCGCACAATTCTCAAAACACCCACAAGATGGCGGCGTTTATCGGTGAATCCGATATTACAAAACCGATATCAGATTATGGTAAAATGCTTAAATGTCGGGAAAAATATCGGTAAATCGATATATCGGTCGATCTCTAGGGAATACACCCTTAATGTGTTTGGTCTTGGCGGAACAGATCTGCTATGCTGTTGCTGCGGCAGAGCAAGTACCGAGACTTGCTACTGCCAATACATCCACAACATGCTGCTGTGAGCATGTAAGAAATACTGCTGCTGCACAAATATATAGAATAACCCCCATATAGCATACATGAATCACCCCGTAGCAGATCTATACAGGTGGAGCTGGGGAAGGTGGAGGGTTTCTGAAGTACGCTGCAACTGCTACAGCAAGCACTTCATATATGTCAATGTTGAGCAGCGAGCTCATTGGCTACCTATACATGAGAGAACCAATCAGTTGTGCCATGTGATAACGATGTCATTATGTCAGATTGAGTTAGACCTACCAGACTGCGCCATCCAGAGTTTCATGCCAGAACTTTGTATATATTCTGTGATTGTGTAAGGCTCAATATGACAGGTAGTCCCACTACAACAGACATAAATACATGCATCAACTCTCTCTTGCCTAAAGCACAAACTGCAATACACTGAAATACAGGGAATTTGCACAGAAACTTAACAGCTTAGGTCTTTAGGACATGCTTCAGTATGGGAAGTTTTCTGTCTTGGGGGGCACTTGAGAAAATGTACTAAACTCTCCATGAATTCGTGTGAATCTATAACTGTGAGTGTGTGCAAATTCCACAGTAGGTTGGTCGTGTTGTGACAGAGATGCTTTCCCGAGGTGGTGTTCAGGAGAAACAGAGCGTGAGACAGGGCAATAGAGAGAGACAGCACAGCCACATGTCTGTTGACATGGAGCTCAAAACTTAACAAAAAACTCTGATACTGAATTAGTGTCAAATGTAAACACTGGACAAGTTAACTGCTCTAATCCTCCTCTTGCATTCTTCCTCTTTCATCATCACATGGAAATGTCCTGATATTCTGTTGCTGCACCACACTTGTGATACTTCCGTCTTGTGATCCAAATCTTGTGGTAACTGACGTTTGTTTTGAGCCTGTCTGTGTTCTAGTAATATTAGGTGAGCACAAACTGTTGTGCACCACACACATAAGCAGCTCAGGTATGTCTGAAAGCTGATGCAAGTCTGGAGTTTTTCCGCATTGGCCAGTGCAATGTTGACAGCACACTGACAGAGGTATTAAACTGTGTACACAACATTTATCTGCAAACACATACATACACATATGCACATCTCTACACCCCCTCTACTGGGTAATACAGTCATGTTTTGAGAAAACAATACCAGAGATCTTGCAGGATCACTGTGCAAACTATAACTGGAATGCATTAGCTCTGATGTCCTAAAGATAAACTCTCAAATATCTGTTTTCATTCTGAGATGTCATCTCACATTGTATGTGCAACCAGCATTTCACTGTAATATTTTACAGCCATCTACACAAAGTCAAAGATAAATGTCAACTTGCAGTGTTTACTAATGCTCTCCTATGATCCACACCTGTCATATGGATGCCTGTGGTAGCTGACTTCTGTTTGTTTGTTTTACACCCAATTTTCCAGCTTGAGGCTAAACTTACTTAGCCTAAACAATAATGAAATAATAATAAAAAATAAAAAAAATCCTAGGTGATATTCAACAGAAATTAATTGGTATAAAAGTAGTCCATGGGGAACATATATATAATATAAATATATAATAATTTGGAGTCGGTAAGATTGTTTTTGTTTTTGAAAGAAGTCTTATAAGCTCACCAAGGCAGCAATTATTTGATCAAAATAGAGTAAAAAACAGTAATACTGCAAAAAAAAATTTTGCAAAAAAAAAAATACAGTTTTCTATTTTAATTAATTTTTTAAATGTTCATTATTCCTCTGATGGCACATCTGAATTTTCAGCTGCCGTGATACTTATTTTTTCAGGATTTATTTGAAATATAATTTTTTTGCAACAATGTAAAAGTTTTGCTGTCACTTTTGATCAAGTTAATGCATCCTTTCTAAATACAAGTATTACTTTCTTTCAAAGAAATATATAGACAACATCAGACGATATCTAGTATTTGGTACCAATGAGAAAAGAAGAGACATAAACAACAGACTAGGGATGTCAATTTTCGATCATTTCCATGATCGATCGTCGTTTAAATTAACGATCAATTAATCGATTAATCGTTAACTTTAATGCAGCAAAATGCGTCTGTTGCAGCAGCACGCAGTCACCGGCATGACAGGATGTGCAAAAGCCACTCAAAAAAAGAGCCCGATATGAAAGAATTATCTGGGGAAATGACTTAGTTACTACATTTCTATTGCTTTCCATGTTGAAGAACTTTGTGTTGTTTCTATTTTAATGTACTTTTATTAAAGTTATTAAAATTAAGTTTAAATCACATTAAAAGCTTAATTTGTACATTATGAATGAATGATGATGCATTTATATACCGTCACCGTCATTCACAGCCGCTCACACGTGTTTTGCGCATGAGTCGCACGCAGCCCAAAATTAAACGGCTTAATCGACCATCGATAGCTTTAATCGATTGCATCTCTTATCGACAATTAATCGATCATCGATTAATCGTTGACATCCCTACAACAGACAATGAGAATTAGAGGAATTCAGAGAACACACTGAACTGTGCAATAACAGATGTTTAAACTCACATAACTCACTTGCTGAATGTTAACAACCAAAACATGTTATACACACACACAACATCTGGTAGCAGTGGTGTAATTGCTGCTGTGTAGCTGCTGTTTGGGAGTGCCGTGGGGAGCCGTATATTCTACTCTTTCATCTCTCTCTCCTGTCATTATTGTTAACCCCTACACCTTCCGGTCCTTTTTGCTCACGTTTCTGCCCACATTTACATCTCTGATCACTAATCCCTATAGTAGCGACCTTAGTTGTTGTCATAGTAATGGCCTAGAGCAGAAAAGGGTTGCCCCACCCTTCGTCAATGAAGAAATGTGGGTAATTGAGTCCCGTGACAGTTTGACAGCCCATTCCTGAACTAAAGAAGTTACAGAAACATTTAGCGTGAGCTTGTTTTTGAACCTAATTACAATGAGTGATGTCTGCTTGTGTATTTTAAAGTTTCTGCATGTGTGACACAAACCAGTTTTAAAGGGAAATGTCACTCAAAATGAAAGTCAAGTCACAATTTTCTCAGCCTTTTAACATTTCAAATCCCTAACACTTTCAGTGATTAGGAAAAGTTGGCCTTAGGGATGCACGATATTATCGGACCAATATCGGAATCGGCCAATAATGGCTTTAAAGTGTCATAAAACCCTAAAACACATTTTTTGAGATGTTAACATATATGAATAGGTTGCACATCAGTAAAGACAACTTTAGCACTCATTATGTCTATTATTAAGGTAAAAGTGGTTATTTTTTTCATTTTTTTAAGCAATTTCGTTCTTCCAGTTCAAAAAGTTCAACGTATATGCGTTAATCTGGAGTGGTGATTGGCTGCCGTGGCTGGAGAGTACACGTCTACGTCATCAGTTTTCTGAGCTTTTTTCAGTACTATTCATGAGAATGAGCTCTTATGATCCAATCACTGCGCTGTATTTATGCATGAGGTCATCTTACAGCGGAGAATTCAAATCTCATGAAAAAGCTTCGCGCTGTCAGTTCATTTCTGTACACATGACTGTAACAATATTTAATATGACAACATGTGGAGCACGCATGAGAGAGCGGTTTCTGCGCTGATCATTCTACGGATCATAGTTCATATCCAGACCGGAGCAAACGTGTTTCAAGTTTATGTGAACATAGTTCATATTCTCAAAAACAAAAAGTGGATCCCATTGCTAAAAACAAAACAAAAACAATCCACATCCAGGCACTCACACAGCAAGCAAAGTAAAAAGTCTTTAATTATTAGACAGGGCAACATATTAAAAAAACACCAATGCGTATCAGCCCAAGCAGGCCTTCGTCAGGGTGGTGCTAGTTCATATTCTCCAGTGCTCCAAACATGAACTAGCACAAGCACATATCATGTCTTCTTCAAATAAAATACAGCGGCAGCTGCGGCTCGTCTGATCATGAACGCGATGACACAACGGATTATTGTGATACACAGCAAACAATACAGACCGAAAATTCAAAGAGTAAACAAAGTAATTGCCTTTATTCTTTCTGTTTTAAAGATATTTTAATATTCATTTGTCTGTATAATGTGTGTGTTGTAGGTCTGTGTTTTATTGGTTGTTTGCTCCCCTCTTCCCACCCTCTACACTCCCAATTTTCCACGGTTTTACACGCCCAGTTCTGGAACCTTTTTTAGATCCAAGGTGTGAAAGACCAGTGCTGAAACAGGGGGGTTTCATGACACTTTAAATGTAAATATCAGCATCGGCCTGATATGAAAAATTATGCCAATATGTATTGCCGACTAAGAGGAATACATTAACTCACATGTGCTCAGGGTGAGCTAGCGATTAGATCACGTCAACAGTGCAATTAGATCATGTCAGCAGTGTGGCTCATACTTGAAGCAAAGTTTCGCCTAAATGATGATTAGGTTCACTGTTTTGGATCGCTGCATTTAAACTAAGAATGTACGTACAGAATAATGCGTTCGGTGTGCGATAGAGTCAACAGTAATAGCACGTGAGGCACCTGCGTTCGGTAAGGAGTTTTAATTCCGTCTTCTAATAAAATGAAAGCAAAATACACAAATAATATTTAGACCAGGGGTCTCCAACCTTTTTGTGAGTGAGGGCTCCCTGAAGGGATAAAATAGTCTCAAGGGCTACTTGTTTGATATACTCCAATATATATATATATTAGACTTGTGCCAGTATTCGGTAATGCGATATATCACGGTAATGAATATGCACGATATTGTTATGGTGTGCACTTCTAAATACCGTGAATAATTATATATTTAAAAAATGGTGTCTAGTGAAATGAATTAATAAAACTTTAACAATTTAATCAAGCTTTAAAAATGTAATCAAATGAAAATAAATTTACAACAAAACATTGCATTTTAATTTTTTTATTTTATTTTATCACATGATGCTGCACAACAGAACTGTATAAATTAATAATAATAAAAAATAACTTGGTTGTATGATATTCCTTAAAAATTATAATATTATTATTACTTTGAGAATTGCATTGTAGTATACAGCAGGTAAAATATTCAGTAGGGTTGGGTACCGAACTCGTTACTTTTAAGGGTACCGACCAAATTGCGTCGGTACTACCAAGTACAGATTCACGTTAAATCAATCGGTGCCAAATTTCGGTACCTGAGAACGCATCTGGGCACATACGCTACAGAGAGAGAAAGAGAGACCCTGTGACGTGATGTCACCCCTGCAACTCGTTCAAACAACACACAGGGCAAGCCGAAATGTTCTGAAGTGTGGTTACATTTCTAGGGCCATAATGGTTTCTGCGAAAATACGGACGGGATCGTGGAGAACATTCATAAAAACGTAATTTACTTAAATGGCACGGAATGCCACGGAATTCTTCAATTTTGGAATAATAAATCAAAAGTAGCCACTGCCACTTAATTCGAATCGCAATATGAACTAGTGTCTGTGAATATTAAAATGCAAAAAGAC
>NW_015635045.1:1210845-1225232 GCF_001515625.1 Sinocyclocheilus rhinocerous | reverse complement strand
AAACAACACACAGGGCAAGCCGAAATGTTGTGAAGTGTGGTTACATTTCTAGGGCCATATGGTTTCTGCGAAAACGTGGACGGGATCGCGGAGTCCATTCATAAAAACGTAATTTACTCTATAGCGTGGAATGCCACGGAATTCGTCAATTTTGGACGAATAAATCAAAAGTAGCCACTGCCACTTAATTCGAATCGCGATATGAACTAGTGTCTGTGAATATTAAAATGCAAAAAGACGGTTTAAATATGAGTCTTGCATGTTCCACTTGCCTCTGTATGTATGAATGGCGGAAACGCGGTTTTGTTTCCTACACAAATACTGAAGCACGCGTGACGCTCGCGGTGATTTTCGGCCTCTGCGTCTCATTATATGATGGGATGAACACAAAAACTTAATCTCTGGAGCTGCTGTGAGAGTCACTTTGCGAGAATTTTACCGTTTCATTTGAGAAAACTAGCATCATCATACAGTATACACACAGAAACTTCATGGCAACCTGTCAAAATAAAAGTACGGTTTAAGAGCTGCTGTGAGAGTCACTTTGCGAGAATTTTACCGTTTCATTTGAGAAAACTAGCATCATCATACAGTATACACACAGAAACTTCATGGCAACCTGTCAAAATAAAAGTACGGTTTAACATGTAACAGAAATATATTAGTCTTGTCATACTTTTGTACAGTATAATGTACATCTTTAAATATTCCATTTTCTATCAAATTTAAATAAAACAATTAAATGATACAAATAAATATTACAACCAGAGTAATCACTTGTAGAAAAAAATAATACAATTATTAGGAGAAATAAAGAAAAAGTTTGTAGGGCCCTATTGTTCAAAATGTTGAAATTGAGACTTTTGGACTTATTTTTTAACTGAAATAAATGTTTTTGTAATTACAGAGAGAGTAAGGGTACCGGCACCAAAATTCAGGTACCGATACCGTTGCGTTCTGATTTTTTAACAAATTATGAGCTCTAAAAGATTTTCAGAATTTTTACAACTCTTTTGCTTTAGACCAGTGGTTCTCTAACCTGTCCTGGAGTACCCCCAGCCCTGCACATTTTGTATGTCTCCCTCATCTACCACACCTGATTCAACTCAGCAGCTCATTAGTGGAGACTGCAAGACCTGAAGTGGGTGTGTCAGATATAGGGAGACATACAAAATGTGCAGTGCTGGGGGTACTTCATGGAGAGGTTTGAAAACCACTGCTTTAGACCATTTACAAATGTTAAATCTTAAAATAACATGTTAAGGTAACCACTGCATCTTTCTGAAAAAAAAATGCAGAGATAGAACAAATTATTTATAGTTATTTTCAAATCTTCAATGTACTGTCATTATAAAAGAACTTCATTATTGTTTATTTAATTCTAACAAATAAGTTCTTGTTAAAAACTAACCAAAATTAAAAATGAATTGCTTATAATTTCTGCACAGGAGAGACTTGCTGTTGTTTCCAAACGAAAGGAAATATATCGGTATCGGCATCAGCTATCGGCCAAAATGAGTTGAAAAATATCGGCATATCGGATATCGGCAAAAATCCAATATCGTGCATCTCTAGTTGGCCTGTTTCTCAAAGATATTGTATGAAATCATAAGACTTGAAATACAGCATATATGTCACACAGACCACTTTTATGGTGCTTTGTTTGTCATTACTACATGGACATCATAAGCTGTCATTTATACAGAAGAGAAGCTCAGAGGTTCATCGTCTTCTGTGTTATACAGAAGAAAGAAAGTCA
Source organism: Sinocyclocheilus rhinocerous (assembly GCF_001515625.1). NCBI lineage: Eukaryota > Metazoa > Chordata > Actinopteri > Cypriniformes > Cyprinidae > Sinocyclocheilus > Sinocyclocheilus rhinocerous. Next base: position 1,223,473 of record NW_015635045.1, on the reverse strand, counting down.
TACAGGTTTGGAACACCATACGTTAAGTAAATGATGGCACAATTGTCATTTTCGGATTAACTGTTCATTTAACTTTAAATCACAGAGGTGTGTCCTGTAATCACCTGATGGGCATGTGCAGTAATGTTGCAACACCCTCCTGCAGTGACTACTTCCTTGAGACAAGTTTCGGCTCTCATGGTTTTTCACATTGTTCATATGTATGCAGAAACTCACTGCAGGTCAGTTGAAATGAAAAACCACCTAAAAACATTTATTTTAACTTAACTTTTAAAACATTGCCGAATGACTATGTATTATTTGACTAACAATTTTTAAAACTGCATATAAAAAATTAAAGCAGTACAAAAACCAGACCAAAAAACACACCTGTCGTTACAGAGAAGAGAACCTAGTACTTATTACACACACACACACACACTGAATGACAGATAAAGAATGAAGACACACACCTCTAATGGCTATAACTAAGAGGGATTTTCCACATGTGAAGGCATCTTAAATAGAAACCTGCTGTCTTGTTTTCCCCCTGACATCAGCCTTGCTGCAATGCTTTTATGCAGCAATGTTAATAAGACGTTTTCCAACTGTTGACTTACACACACTTAAAGGAACTCAGCTTATGCAGGCCCACAGAGAGGGAAAAAAAAAATCTTGCACAACCCCATTCTTACATACGCGCACATACACAGAGGGGTGAAAATGACAGGTTCAGAGGTATTTCTTATGTCTGGAGAATGTAAGTGACACTGGAGGACAGAGAACAGAACAGTGATAACAGGACATGGACTCAGAACAAGCTGTCCGCTGAGACACTAAAAATAAAAAAATTTTTACCCAAATTTGACTACATCAATACACATCCTTCATACTATCATTGGCTCCTGGCATAAGTTACTGCTAAACATCATGGAGACCTCCTGCAGCTTAATTTCCTTTTGATAAACTGAAAGACACTAAGACATCATTAATTTTCACCATTCACCATCTCGCCAACGGGATTCGTTTTCTAAAAGGCATTAAAAAATGTCAGCGACTTAAATGTTCTTTCTACAATGGGAAGCTTGAAACACCAACAGTTATTTCACCCAGAAAGCTAACAATCTCCAAATCTAGGGCTGGAGCTATCGATTAGCTATTCGAGTATTCTACCGATTATTCCATCAATTAATCGAGTAATCGGATAAGAAGTCATTTGCATTTATGTCGTGCAACTTAACTTTCAAGTTTCAGCCTAACTAAAGCTCAAGCATGACATAAGCCTTCACTGTCTTCTTGGAAGGCTTTGTGGCTTTTATAAGAGACAAAAATCAGTGGACAGGAAGGTAACTTGGAACAAGAACAAGAGACCATACACAATTTCTAAACACATTTTTCTGCAACATGAAATTAGAGTTATTTGGAGAATAAACCCTCTTAAACGTCTCTCTACTTACTGGTGTGTGTGTGTGTGTGTGTGTGTGTGTGTGTGTGAGTAAAACTTGTTTTTGATATCCTTCATATTCTATGTACTGGTCAATTCACAGCAGTGATAGAAATTATTCTGTTCCAATAAGTTTAAATTGATTTTTACATTTTATGGGCATTTTTACCTTTATAAAGCCATTTATTTTCTGTGTGCATCATCTTTTGAGTCAAATTCTTAATCAGTCAATTAGAATAATAAGACATTCGGGCTGTAACTAAACAAATGATATCAGTATCAACAAAATTCATCTTTGCAATGCAGAGGAAACACAGAAGCTGCATCTGAAGAGGCATTTAGATACGCATATTTACACCATTTAATTCAGCTCAGAGGGTCATTAATGCATTTAACCTGCAGTTACAAATGCATAAATAATATTTTGTTATTTTAAACATAAAACATTGAATACTGATATTTACAATTATTTTAAAAATGAAAAGATACTTTAAATGTGAAATTAAAACCGCCAGTAGGTGGCAGCAAGTCACTGCTTATAAGTGAGTCATTGCGATTGAGCCGAATCATTTAAATGAATGCTTCATTCAGGAACAAAACAGCGTCATGTTGCTCAGAGTCACAAAACAGTGCTGTGGCTGTGTTTGGAATTATTTTTTGTTGGCGAAATAGAGCAAAAACAGGCAATATGGTGTCTAATACGCAAGTCTCTTAATATTAACTTCTTGTTTAGTGAACTGTTGCATAAAATCAGTATCACATTTGTAATCATGCTGATTTTTAGAGGTGAAAACTGGCACTCTTCATGTGATATTGACTAACTTTCTTTCTGTGGTATTTTTATGCATACCTGTATGGGGGGAGTGTGTGTGTGTGTGTGTGTGTGTGTGTGTGTGTCACAGAGAGAGAGAATGAGACAATCAACAAGAATGGCGATTAGTCTTTCACAAAACATAGCTAATTTAGGGACATCATAACTAGCCACCATATTGATTTACGGTCTTAAATATGTCCAGCGTTTATCGGGTTGTGTGTCAGTAACGTTAACAGTGTTCCGTGTGTAGTTACAGTACATGGACTAAACGAAGCCTCGAGGCAAATTATTTGCCTCGATGATTTTTTGTATTCGAGTTATTCGAGGAATTGTTTCAGCCCTATCTAAATCCATGATAAAGGAGCATCAGGCACAATGAGAAATGTACAGTATTCAGCAATGGTATTTTGACTGCTGCTGAATACTTCAGTACATTTACAATATTCAGCAATGGTCAAAATGAGAAATGGAAAAAATTATTTAGGGCCCACATTACAGACATTCCTATTCAAACTGTGTTTGATTTCTCAGATGAAACCAGAGTTCTCCAAAAACCAGTAGATCATTTGTGTCATACATACTAAATTCAAATCACAATATGTCTATGAAACACAAATGTAGCCTACATGACCTCCTCAGGGAAAAGCAGCTCTGTCCAAAAGGGGCTTAAAGCTTACAAAAAAAATTAAAATTCTGTCATAATTTACTCACCACCATGTTGTTCGAGAACTGTTTGACTTTCTTACTTCTATGAAACATGAAAGAATACAGTTGAGAAATGTCTTTGTGTTTTTTGGCCCCTACAATGGAAATCAATGGTACCAAAACATGTTGGTTATCAACATTCTTATCTTTTTTACATCTTCTTTTATGTTCCACAGAAGGAACTCTTACAGGTTTGGAACAACATGAGGGTGAGTAAATTATGACGGGATTTTAATTTTTTGGGTGAACTATCCCTTTAAGAGATTTGATTGTGTTGAGTTTGTATAGATCAGTTGTTTGGAGAAGACGCATTTGGGGCACGACTCCCTTATGTCTGTTCAGCAATTCTACTCATTCAGTCTCAGTTCTGTTAAAACACCAGGTGTGAGATGATGGTGTGCATGTGTTGTTTTCAAACGGATTCTGATACTGTAAATTAACCATAAAGTTAAGCTTAATACAAATCTTAAATTTCAGTTTACTGAAGAGACTTAATATTTCAATACACAAATGCTACATTTACAGAATTATGAAAGCAACTTTGACTCACTACAGAACATGAATACTCTATTTTCCAGCAGTCAACAGAAAACCTCAATGTACCTTAATTTGGTCAGCAGAAAATACCCAACCTACAATCTTCATAACATAATGACTACAGCCAGTGCAGCTATGATGCCTCCGAAACTAAAGGGATTTTTTCCCTCTAAAAACAGACTAAAGGATGATTTAACCAAGACACAGAGTCTCTGCAGGTCAACAGAGATTTTTTTTTTTGTGTTTAAAAATGACAAACTTCAGAAAGAGGAAGTCAAGATACATGACCGACCACACTTCTGGGGTCATACTACACTGTTTGTTTCTCTGGGTTTTAGAGTATCAGAGCTGAGAGGTATGAGAATTAAGTTGACTTGCGTGAAACTGAACATGCATGAACTAGCCCAAAACATCTCAGTAGCATTTCTAACAACAGTTGAAGAGCCACTAGCTTGAGCTGCGGGCAAGAACACTTACTTCACTGAAGTACAGACATACCAGCCGGAGCCAAACTTTCTTACATCAGAGTGTGTGCTACTATACAGATCCACACAACATTTCCCTACCTGCCATGCATCGCTTAAAAAGTCAGCAGACTCTCATGGGTTTGCAAGGAGCAGAAGATTATGTATAAAAAAATTCTGACTGTTAAGTTTACAACTTATAGATGTAGCCAATTTTTTCTAACAAAAAACATGATTATTTTTTTTTGCTAGACATTTTGCATTTTGTTAGATAGTCGTCTTCTTACTGGTAAACTTAGTTTTGAACATTAATGCTTTGACATTTTTCACATATTTAAGATCAAGTGTCTTGCCAAACCACATTACACACACTTCCTCCAGTCCACATTAAAATGCCTAATCTAAACCCAAGTAAATATCTCTTGTTTTTATTAGGCTTTGTGAACGTGTGCTTAACTTAAGTTGTTGTTAAAGTTTCTTTACACAAAACAAGCCTTTATTGGCCTTATTATCAAGTACTCTTTATTGCTATTGGCTGAGAAGATAATTTAGTAGGTAAACAAAACCTGATTGCATACGCGAAGTCCATATATTCATGTAAAATTATTATATACACTGCCATTTATATGCACACACATCAGAGTAAGTACATCTGGATAGCAGAAGAATGAGAAGGAAGGATTTTTTCCTGGAACAACTCACTGTGACTATCCCAAGAGCAGAACAGTAAATAAGTACAGAGTGTAAAATAAGATGTCAGTAACATCAACAGTGATAACAGGGAGAGTGTGAGTCTGCGGACTGCATTCAAGAGACACTTCACCCCAAAAATGAACATTCTGTCATCGTATACTCAAATTGACATTCTTTTTTCTGCAGAATGGAATATATTTTGAAGAATGTTTTAACTATTTTTGTTCCTGCAATGAAAGTCAATGAAGTATGAAACAACATAGAAACCCCATTGACTTTCATTGTGTGGACAAAATATATTTTATGTTCCACGGAAGAAAGAATATACGAATATATGACTGTAAATATTGACAATTTTCTTTTACTGTACATCTGGGTGGAGAAAGAAAGAGAGAGAGAAAAAGTTACATTCATATGTAAGAGCAATCAGAGACATAGATCACAACTGATGGTATTCAGACAAATCTATATTATCTCATATACTGATAAAGTAAATGTAGAAGTATGTGCGAGTCTCTGACTTTCTACCCCCTTATCTCATGGCTGTTAACATCCTTAACAGGCCTGTTTATTAAATACACTGACTTTTTTTACCTATCATGGTGGCCTTAAATTCCAGGGATCCTAGTAAATCTGTGTTTGTGTCTGTGTGTGAAGAGTACATGTTTACCTCTTCAGGGTGACTGACACTGGGGTAGAAAACCTTTTAAACCTAAGCACACTCACAAACACACACTGCTTATCAGAAGAATTTCACTGAGATTTCAGAATGAATTTTTTTATTCTTGCTGATATTCTCCAGCTTCATACTCCTAAGATCACCACACTCCTGCTCTGGGTCATCATTTCCGCTGCTTCTGCTGCTTGAATCTTCGACGGGTATCACACCCACAGCCAATTAAGCAGACTATGGAAAATATTTACAATTATGTTATTATTTAGAAGAAAAAATAAGAAATTATAGATTTCCTGCAACTTTCTCACTCACACTCATACACTGAAAAGACTTCATAGAATCAATCCATGTTTTTCCATGTACAGTTTTTACATGATTATGCTAAATAAACAAAAAATATATAGGAGAAAGAAAGGTGCTCAGCAATTAGTAAGGGCCTTAAATAGTGTATTTTAAAGGCTATTAAATACCTATAAATGTATATATAAAATGTTGTGTACATTAATGAACATACATTTTTGCATATAAATAAATAACCCATATGCAAAATCCGATATTAATTTACAGTATATGAACAAAATATTTAGCCATTACCCTAATTCAATCTGCATGTCAAAACCTTCACTTGCATTCTGGCGGCTTGCATTCTGTGTGCACATCTGTTTGCATTTTGACATAAAAACTGGAGAAAACTGAGTTTCAAAATCTTATATAAATGGGGCTTTCTTGTGTCATCTAGCTTTCATAAGCTGATTTATCGGCATTATATTTTGCATGTAAACACACTCTATGACATTTCAAATTACACACTGAGTTCACAAAGAAAGGGGGAATAAAAAAAGAATGTTTGTAATGGAGAACTGAAACACTGATTTGTCCAAACTGTTTTGCAATGACAGTGACACATTAAGTTCTTTAGAAGTGGCAACAACAACCTTGTAAGAAATTACTCTTATCTAGTGGTTGACCGATATTGTTTTTTTGACAGCCAATGCCGATATCTTGGAAAGCAGGGTGGCCGATGGCCGATATAAAGCCGATATAATTTTATTTATTTTAATTAATATTTAAGAAATTTTAAATCATTTGAAAATTGATTAAAAAATAAATGTGTTAAATAAATGACATGAATATGACAGTGGGCAAATGCATAAAGCGTAGCATAATTTAAAATCACAAGTTTAAAGTTTGTCGATCGCCAGTGAAGCTGAACTCTCCTCCTGTCAGCATTCAATTCACACGGATCGACCGTCACACAGAGTACACGCGATCATGCAGGATACACATGCACACTTCACAACTCATGCAGGATCTCACAACTGGATCTGACTAAGTTTGCAAGGTTTTTGAAATTAGATGTTTAGTAGGTGCTCAGGGGGCTGCCGTTCTCAGTGCCGTCAAAATAAAAGTCCCGCCTCGAATGCATCAGCCAAACAGGAAAACTTATCGGCCGATGCCGATATTTAAAAAAATGCCAAATATCGGCCTTGGCGATATATCGGTCGACCACTACTCTTATCCCATCCTAATCACTGCAGAATGCACAAACACCTGCAAGCACGCATGCAATATTACCTTGCTGCAGGGATTTATTTAAATTAAGATAATTAATTACAACCACAACAGAGAAACTCGTGTTGCATCAAAAACATCCATTGAGAAGAACCAGCCTGACCAAGCTTGAAGACCGTGTCTGATCAAGCACCCTGATATGACTGAAAAAAAAAAATTATACTAAATTCTTTTAAGGTAAGTGGTTGCAAACAATTTATTTTAGCTACATTTAATAAAAAAAAATATGTTGAAAGTTAGTAAACTAAATGTATTTAAATGTAGCTAAAATAAATTAATTGCAACCACTTACCTTAAAAAATTTAGTAAATTCAATGAATATTTTTTTTCAGTGCACCTGTACTTCTGTAAAATGCTGCTGATGAACGATAAAACACTGACAGCCAATCAGAATCCATCCTGCTGTAACGAGCTCAAGAATTTAAAGCGGCAGACGCATGTGCGCTTAGAATAAACAGACGATATCGTTCGCTGGTGTGGACGCTAATATCGTTATCTTTATAGTTATCTTTATAGTTATCGTTCTTGGTGTGAACGGGCCTTAAGGGTAACCTGACCGGAATTACCAGTGTGTGAGGACATGAGAAGAGGGGAGGATCACAGGCCGCTTGAGCAGAAAAGATAAATGAGACACCGTATATGTGTGTGTCTGTGAATGTGTGTCAAAACGCTGGTATGCGCTAGATTTCAGACGGGTGCATTGACGAAACTAATCATTAACACCTACGTGACATGCTGTTCTCTCTCTTACTTCGAATCTCCATGTCTTCTACAGAGTCTTTCCAATCAGAACACTATCATGTGTTATGTATAGAACATTGATGTTTGACATCCATCCACTTGCAGTCTGTCTGAACCAGTGGTTTTCAACCAGAGAGCCAGGGCCCACTAGGAGCTTCAGCAAACTTACAAGAGGGCCTCAAGATTACTTAAAATTGTTTAAAATAAAACAAAACAATCATTAAAATGTCAAAACAACTAAAAATCTATATATTTCTTACTGAAATTTACTCCCTCAAGAACTTCTCATGATCTTGTGTAAATAAGTCAGCATAATTTTAAAAGTTTGATTTAGGGATCTGGAAAAATCATGTACATTCATAAACTTTTATAACTCCATAGGCATTTAAGAATATAAAGAAATATTAAAGGAATAGCTTCTACAATATTTTATTGGGTAGAAATTCAAAATCCCTATCCAGTAATTCATGAACGACTTGAAAAATCATGTGGTAATATTGTTGTGAACAATGGTGGGCCTTGGAGTCAAAAAGATTGAGAACCACTGGTCTAGAGCTTTCTTTGAAAGAATAACCAAACATAGACCAAACATGTCAAAGAAATTTAATTTAAACATTTTAAATATTTAAAAAAAACATGACTGGACTACTAGAGACTTCCAGAATTCAGGGTTAATTTTAGGTATTTACTTGATGACACTCTAGAGGTGTGTGTTCATATTCAAGGCCTGTTTTGCAGATGTCATTCTTCCTATACAATAGATAATAGCCCTGAAAAGTACAATGCTTGAGTCATTATCTCCCTGTTAACTGAGAAACACTCCCCATGACCTCAAGCGTGCACACAAACACAGAAGATCAGATCTCGCGTCGTGTGGGGGGATTAGCAGAGTTCACACATGCTATGTGGCGCCTTGTCTAAAAAGCGTGGTTTCAAAGAAGAAAAGAAAATACCGAATGAATGATACACCCACGGAAAACAAACATCTTGAATGTTCTTCAGAATGAACTCTATATTAATATTTATCCTATTTTAGTTTTTATCCTCTCCTTTCCAGTCCTATTATCCGCTGAACTCCCCTTCTTATCCTCTTCCCTTCCCATCTGTTCCTTTCCACTCCTTTCCCACCTATTATCCTCTCCTCTCCCTCTCTTACACCTTTCCGTTCTGAACTTCCCTCTCATCCTCTTCTCTCGCTCCTATTTTAATACAGTGTAATTTGGATCTGGGGCAAAAGCCCTGCGGTACCTGAAATAAGGCCACTCTCCAGGAGACCAGCACAGGTCTCTGTGTCTCTCTCTCTCATGCACAGGCATAAAAATAAATCATTGTAGGCCTATTTTCTCAGCTGCACCATCTTTGGTGCAGAGAGAGAGAGAGAGAGACAAGAGGAACGTTGATTATTTCTGCAACTAAATTCATTAGCATCTGCGAAGGACATATTTAAGGTTGGAAATGTCCTGGCCTTTTTACAAGGCCAATTGTTTTCTCCACTACATTATGACACATTTGTAAATGTTGAAGTGTTGTTACTTTAAATGTCACGCATTTGCGCATTTGTTTGAGAACTTGAACAAGTCAGCAAGACAATATAAGCTAAGTTCGATATCAATTTAATGTGCTGTTGAAGTGATTTCAGTACATTTCTAATGTTTTAACTTGAAAATGAGAAAATACTGTACCACAGTCCTAATCTATCTATCTTCAACTGTTTTGAGAAATCATCTTTGTGAAGTTATTGTGCATAAGCAGATTAATATTCATGAGCTAACCCACCATCAATTAGTGATTTTACAACCACATCTGTGCACCACCAACTTTTTAAAAATAAGTGACGCCCACGATGATGGGGTTCAGTCTGTAAGGGGAAATGTGACTTCCAATTAGATCCGGATGAGGTCACATGAACTTTTTGAATGTGGCATTCAAGGTTGTTGACTGTCTCAGGGGATTTATAAAGTGATTCAAAAAACAAAAGACAAGTTACTTGACATGGTTTAAAGGTTAGCTGAGAGGCTGAGCTACTCCTACAGATACATCTGAGAAAGAAAAGAGAGAGAGAATGAGGTCGCAAAGAACAAACAGTCTTACCTTGCAGCTGTTTGAAACGGCCCTCCAGGATGTTGGAATATTGCACCTGGTTTACAAAGGCAGCTGGCGAGAGACATGGCTCATGTTCGCGCGGATCAAAATCCATGTCTCTTCTCTTTCACTGTAACACTCAATTGCTTTCACTGTGAACCGTCCCTCCAACACGGACTCTCAACTTTCATCCAAAACAAATCGATCACTCCACAAGAGTAGAGCCAGGACTCATGAGCATGGCATGTAAAATGTAAGGTTGAAAAATAAAAAACAGAAAGCAGACCAAGAAAACAAACTGCCAAATGTTTAACTTTCCTCACAAGTTCAAAAAAAGTTGGGTTTAGAAACAGAAACTCTCCAGGTGAGCGCGTGCATCCGAGCGTTTCATCAGCGCATGCTAAACCGCGCCATTCTGCTTCATCCGTTTAAAAAAAAAAAAAACTCTTCCTTTAATTGACTCTCTCTCTCTCTCTCCTTTTTTTGCCAACATGCAGTTGAAGTGAGGAAAAAGGTACAGTAAAAACAAAATGTTCTTTTCTTCTTCAAAAACAATCTTTTCTCAGTGCAAAACTCTTCTTACTCTCTCTCGGCTACTCAGATCAGACTGCGTGTGTCTGTGTGCGCACGCACACACACACACACCTTGTTTGAGTAAGCTCGCAGAACTAGCTGTGCTCAGCTTCCTAAGTAAACAAAGCCTCCTACTCTCTCTCTCTCGGTTTCTGAGCTTTGGCATTTGCATAAGGTGTGTGTGGGAGGAGCAAATCCCAGGCTGAGCGAGCGAGAATGACAGACAGAGGGAGGGTGAGGAGGTATGGGCTGAACCATTTCTGAAGGTGGACAGGGGGTGGAGTAGAGTTCAAGAGATGGATGGTTTCAAAGGAGAGATGGGCGTGTGGGACCAGCCCCTGGAGGTGATCAGATAGTCAGCAGAAATCATGAGTTTGAGCTTATTTTAGGACTACCTGGATTTTTATGTTGGGTAATGTTATGTTTTAGTGATTTTTGTGGGTGTTCAGCAGTTGTTAGACCTTTACCTTTAATTAATCATGTAAAAAAAAAGTCCCTCTCTCGCCTTCTCGAGCACGTGCACAGATAAAATAAGACGTTAAGACAGGAAGGAAGTACTTGAGAAAGACTCAACAAGCGAGTGCTGTCTTTCTTCCTGTGCAAGTGTGTGTGCACCACCTCACACCCATAAACTGGCAACATCGGCAGTGACAGAAAACTCATCTTATAATGCCTCCAAATGAATCAAAAAACAGAATCTGTTATGTAAGTGCAGAAACGTTATCGAGAAAAACCTTGATTAGAGCATTTCAAGCTCGCACAAATAGACCTGTAGCACACAGACTTTCACACATGCATTTCTTGTGTGTGCAGATTTTACAAGAGGAAGTGGTGTAATGAAGACCAGTCCAGTGGCAGGTTGTGTTGATTAGCAAGTGTCACCAGCAGTGACCATCAAAGAGCAGAGGTCACAGGTCAAATCATGGCCAGAATCACTAGGCCAACAGTCAGCCAGCGTGTCACTGGAAGAAAGCATTTTATCACAGCAAACTCCAAACTTGCACAAAATGGGAAGATAAGATGAAGGAAGACTGATAGTAAACGGGGAAAAAAATTATTATAATAATGAGTTCACTGTGCTATAGTGTTCACTGTTGCTATTGTATGTACAGTATGACTTGCATTTAACTTTAATAAAATGCTTTTATTATACATGTGTTTATGTAATGAAAAAAGACGGAGCGTGAGACAGACAAAGAGGAGGACAGAAATGTCTGAGAACAACTAAAGTTAACTGTGTATGGGTGTGAGAGACATGAGCACTGGGCCTCTGAGACCGTCCTCTCCTCTGTCCTTCACGAGCTTCAAAAGACATTCGAACTCCGTATTCTCAGTTTCCATTCCCCTACCAGCACTTTCAGGAATAATCGTTTTGCCTTAAGTTTATTGTGATTGATATGGTGGTTTTCACATGCTGGGTTCGATGCTAAAAAAACAACAGAGAGAACTAAACTCCTCTCAAGTGAAACACAGTTATATAGACCAGCAGGTGCTGCTATCAACTCCATTAAGCTCCATGTAACTAATGTCTTTTTCCAGCCATTAATTTTTTTTTATTTTATGAAACCTTTTACCTTTGAGGATTTCCCTGGATATCCCTGAAGGGAGGTTTTGTCAGATTTAAATAACTCCTGGGGACCATTTTGTCCCAAACACACACACAGCCCTGATGACAAGGTTAGGCTCTTCTCAGTCCCACTACATTCCCAGCACACATGTCTGTGTGGGCGTTTGGCTTTGGAACAAGCTATCTTTTACATAATAATGTCATAAACACACATATATGTCAACCTGAATCACTTTCATTCAATATCCATTTAATATTCATACTAAAAAATAAATTTATAGTAGTTTATATTAGTTTTATTACAATATAAAAAACATTTCTCTGGAGAAGTGTCAGACATCTTATAGTGAATTATTTACAATTTACTATTACTAAAATATTGTAATATTTTATCTAACTTAATACTATATCAATTTTTATCAAAATAAGACAAACAATTATATATTTAAAAAAACATACAATAATACTTATATTTTTAATATTTTCAAATGTTAAAGCAGCACTATGTAACTTTTGGCGCTCTAGCGGTTAATAAACAGAACTGCACACATCCCGCGGAAGAACATTCCAACCGGAGCTACTTCTCTAAGTTTATGTCTATGGCGATTCACGCAGGTATGTGTTACTCCGCAGCGGTGACGACCCGACCAGACTACAATAGTCCAAATATAAGTACTTTTTATAAGTGTACCGTAGTTAGGGCTGTCGCGGTGAGGGAATTTCCCTTGCGGTAATTTTGAGTGGCTCAATAGCGCGGTATGCGGTATTACCGCCATATATA
>NW_015635045.1:1203557-1210697 GCF_001515625.1 Sinocyclocheilus rhinocerous | reverse complement strand
TGATTGATGTACTCGCTCATTATATACATTTTGCAAATTTTGAACACAGAAAAAGTTACATAGTGCTGCTTTAAAATGTTTCAAATATTAATTTTGTCTAGGGATGCTGTACCGATTTCTTGTCATGGAATACATTTATTTATTTGTGGCGCTCGGCACAATATCAAAACTGACCGATTTTCCAAAAGGCTTTGTTGAATAAACACGAGCACATACTGCACGTTTAAAAATCAAAACGTTTTTATCTCACTGTATTTCTGAAGGAAGAGTATCTTTAGAAAATTTTCGATGTCATTTTCATTTCATCTTGCATGTTATATGCCTGATAAAGCAGCGTTTGTGAGCTCAGCGCTGCTTTGTGTACAGTCGTTACTGGGGAAACCTCTGTTTCTCCCGCTTTAAAGCACCTCCTGCTGGCAGAGAATGAATCTGCATTTTCAGTAAGTCCGTCTGATTTGAGTCTGTCCTCGCTGCAGCACGATGACGTAGCTGGACTATATCCACTACGTAGTGGATATTTTACGCGCATGCGCTGTAGTAGGTCTTGAATAAATTCATATTTTTACTTAAGTACCGGTGGTACCGAGTACCCGGTCAACCCGGTTCTTGATGCGCTATCCGAAAGATGCGCAGATGTGCTCTCTTCATAAAAGCACTGAGACGTGGCGACCGGTGGTGCTGCTGATGCGGTGGCTCTGAATCCACTTGTTGACAGGAAAGGAGGAAAAAGCCATGTATGGAAATATTTTGACACTTCTATGGCTACAAGTGCGGTGGAAATATTTGTTAATTAAAACCAATTTGCAAACGATGTCATCGAAGTTTTCTCTCAAAAGGAGGAAACACATCCAACTTAATAAAACACCTCAAAGACCGACACCCAGATCTAATGAAAGAGTTCAAGCAGGTAAGATTCAATTACATTTTATATTTAGAGCTTCTGTTATAAATATTATATCATATTTTAATTTGAATGTCGGATTGAAATAAGCATCGCGTGTCTGCGTAGTTAATCGTTAGTGTAAGCGCGGCTAACGCTAACGGCTAACGCGAGTATTAGAATGAAGTTTATTTATTTACTATTTAATGCTCCTATAGCTTTTATTAGATTAAAAAACAGGAGGGCGTGACAGTATTTACTATTTTTATCTCCTGTATAGTTTAGTAACACGTTACAATAAGATACCATTCATTTACATGACTTCATGTATTATCTAATAATAATAGTTTTCTAGGACTAAACATTATTTGGATAATTGGTAAAAAAATATATATATATATATACGAACTCTCTTAATAGCCCTACTGTTAGACCTACCTGAAAAACTAAAAAGCAATTTATTTCATTTGTAGGCCTATCGTGATTTTTTTTTTATTTGTGCTATCATTAGTAATTTCTTTATTTGTTCTTATTTTATTACTGACTGCTTACTTGTCATTTTTTATTCAATTCAAAGTTTGAAATCAAGCTATCTCGTGCTACTGCACCAAAATTACCCCACTGTAAAATAAATAAAAAAAACACTGAGTGAGCAAAAATTTGTGAGATAGCTAGTTATAATGGTAATTAAATGATGTTTACATATGTATAAAAGCCTACATTAAAGTCTGTCATATAAATTGGTCTCTTCATCAGAAATTAGCCTTCTGATTGCCACCATTGATGGACAATTTTTTTTTTATAATATTAAAAATATCTGTATGACATTATATTCTGCAGTTCTTCCCTGTTGTACCGAATATCTATACTTTTCAAATTATCATATCGAAGTTAGAAATTCAAATATTGTGACAAAATTAATTTTGTAGGGTGCCACAAGTTTGTTAAAATTTCCAAAGGGTGCCGCGACTAAAAAAAAGGTTGGGAAACACTGGACTAGACTATAAGAGGAAACAAAAGACAATAGTTACACCCCATTTTTTTCATAAAGAACAAACAAAATTGTAATTAGTAGAGTTTTATTTCTAAAACGAATCAAACTAATAAAAAATAAACATAGCTTACATACCAAACGCTTTCATTCAAAACTATGCCATTGTTGCTTAAATAAAGTTTGAATACACTACCAGTTTAAAATCACAGTATAATATAATTTGTGTAAGCCTATGAAACACACCTATATCTCGTAATAACAGTTTAATTTACATGAAATACTAGCTTCAATGACAGCCCCACTTTGCACATGAAGATCCAATACTGCGCATGCTCGTCAAACATCCAATACGTATGATCTGATCCAGCTACATCACCGTGCTACAGGCTGCAGCGAGGACCTCTTGTCTGATTTACGCAGCAAACATATTTTCCTTTTCCTATATCCACTGGCACTGCGGATAATCCGCGGGTCGGGTAATAAAAAAAAATGCATTCTGATTATTTGCAGGTGGGCCACGGGTGGATAAAATAAATCATAAATGAAGCAAATATTAACTAAATTTTTTTAAAATACATATTTTTCACGAGGCAGACGATTTCGTGTGTGTTCGTTCGCTCGCCTAATCGGGAAGTTGCAGTGACAGAAATGGTGACATTCCAGATCAAGTTTGAAAGGAGTAAAGCAGGGGTGTCCAAACTTTTCCTAAAGGGGGCCAAATTCGACGATGTGGAAACACTGGGGGGCCGGATGCTTCTATGGCCAAAGAAGATCTTTTGTTTTCTAAATAAATGTTCATTTAAAAGCAGCCCATCAGCGTGTTATGTTACCGTTACCCCTTACGGCTCCGACGAGGTTTTGTTCCATCCTCCACGCTGTGACAACTCACAAAAGACTATTTTTAGCCAAGCAGCGCGGAGAGCCGCTTCAGAAACACAAGCATTAGAGCGGCCGCGATCAGCTCCAATTTTTCATTGTTTCTCGAAACGTCATAGCATTTCCACACCAGCCATGACATGACTCTGGCGCCAAATCATTTATGTCCCACGCATCATGTACGTCGTCATGCGTTGACGTCATCAAATTGTGATCGGTTCGTGAGATCGGCCAAGTTAGTGAGTACCGATCGAGTCATAAAATGTGATTATCGGCCGATACCGATCTCCGGCCGATCGATCGGAGCATCCCTAATTTTGTCATTTTGATTTATTGTTGCATGCAGACATTTGGTGAATCTTGATTTCTCCAGTACCCAGTGACATTCAAATCTGCTGTTTTAAACGCAACTTTTAAAAGCATAAATTGATTCATCATGTGCTTCAAATTATGATATGCCTAACAAACGTGTCAAAAAACATAACAACTGGCTTTAAAACACCCAATGGCAGCAGAAAGAGAAACAAAAAAAAGAGATACAGCGGGTCATAAATTTAACATTAGAAAAGCCCTGGAGATGAGAGAGAGTGAGAGAGTGTCACAAGGTGAATAACAGCACTCGAAAAATGTGGATATCAAGTCACTGCTTGTCAGAAGATGGTATCTCACCACACTTTAACACACACATCAACTGCTGTGTTATGCACTGACATCTATAAATAGAATGTCTTTTAAACAATGTAAAACCAGGTTCCAAACTCAAAAACCATATTTGACGCCTCTTTATTATTATAACTATATTATCACGCATACAGTTCTCCAAGACCACTGCAAGAGCATGTGGAGGGTGCTTGTCTTAAGGTGGTTCAAGTGATTTTTTTTTTCACTCTCTGCCTTATGCCACCCCCTACTGGACACAATCATACAATACAACCTGTTGAAAACTAGCTGATAAAGCAAGCATGCAAACAAACACACACAGATCAACACAAACAGGAAGCACACTGGTTCACAAACCAAACCTCGACTCGCACACACTAGAATAAAAAAATGAAACTGACCTGCGAGAGCTTTAATGCGTGAACGCTCAAACAGACGTGCAGAACTGTTCTCATTATCCCACTCTGTTTCAGCTGCGATGTCCCAGCGGTTGTTGATGTCATTGTACTGCTGCTGGATCTCAACGCTATCAAAATCAGTCGGTGAGATGGTGCTCATGGTCACAGCTGGAAACTCAACAGCTGCCCTGGAAATCAGAGAAGAAGAAAAGTGAGATGACGACAAACAAGCTTTATTAGAGGTCTCAAAAATGTTACCAAGGAAAGGTGGAGGACAGGACATTGATCACATCCGCTATTGAGGTTTTTATACTGGTAAAGTGTTTCAAAACATAACATTCAATCAAATACAATTGTGACAAACACTTTAGAAACCACACCTTCAAATATTGCTGAACGCAGATTTAAAATAGTACCAGTGGTAGAAATGTTACCTCAGTAACAAACTGTAAGCAGATGAGGTTAGTCTAACCTGGTGCGTCACAGATTGGGCCCATTAGCTGTCCTGCAGTCTGCATGCATTTAGAATTCTGAACATTTACCACAATAACATCAGAACATGGGCCAAAATTAACAAGTGCCAAGTGCCAAATGGAAATAACAAAAAGCTTTGCTGAATAAATGTTTTTTTTTGCCAGCTGGTCAGTAACTTTATGAGGAACTGACATAATTTATTATTTAAATCGGTATATGATATATAATGAATGACATTCTGGCCCTCACTAATATAAGTGATGCATCTGATTCAAATTTTCTAAGATGTACAGCTAAAACTACTAAATTCAGCAAGAGTATTTTATCTTTTTAAATCTAACTCTACGTAGCAATACATATATTTTACAAGCATTAAGCCACCAGAAGGAAAATATTAGGAAGAAAAAACCATGATGTGTCTTGGCGCATTTGTCACCAGAAAAAGAGAGATGGAGACTGGCTCACCTGATATTAGATTAGGCTGTGACTACTTATTTTTTTTATTAATTATATTAATCAAGCAATGCAAAATACAAATCAATTACATATTTATGGTCAGTAAATTTTCTTAATTCACTCATCTTTGGCAGATATGACAAAAGGTTAATTCTGGACATGCATCTACGACTTTTGCCTTTAAGGTCTGCTCAAATGTTACATCAGAACAAAATATTACAAGGCAATAAACTTATTTCCCGTCAAGGGAAAAAGCAAAAAACAATTCAACTAAGCACAGGAAGAAATAGTTAACACATGCAGATAAACTAAGATTAATTCAAACCTAAACCAAAATACAGATTAAATGAAATCCCTCGTGCCTTCCTTCAGGCTGAGCAATCCTTGGTGCTAATCCCACCAGAAAGATGAGTTCTTAGAATCCAGAGATTCTGGAAGGAAAAAGAGAATTGCCTGTAGGACAAAGTTTATCCCATAAATATTTCACAGCATTACAAACCTCCAGGGCCAGAAGAGAGAAACAGAGATCAGGTAAAATGTGCATCCCTCACACTCTGTTCTTCTTTCTTTTTTCTCTCTTTCACACTGAAACATATACCTGCACTCAAGGACACTGGACTCTAAGGTGGTATGCATATGAAATCATGAAACAATCAAGTCCAGCCAGAATATTTCTAAACCCTATCCTTTTGATGGGGAAAAGAGAAGAAAACACATAGGCTAGATTAGGCCTGGGCGATAAAACGGTATCGATATTTATAGATGGTACACCTTCTTCGATAACGATATAAAAATGTTCAATATAGTGCAGGATATAGGCACGTGCTATGAGTGATGCAGATAGCACACGAACACATGCTGAATTGAGTGCTGTGCCTGCCTGTGATGAGGAGATTGTGAATAAAATTTTTTTATATTAGTCGAATTTAAAATAAACATTTGCATTTGAATGTTAGGAGTGGGTCAGGGAGCGTCATCAGTGGCGCACAAGATGCGGTGATAATGATGTAAGTGACGTTGTTGCATTTCAATGTTTTGTTAGTCTTGCCCACGAGATGAGCCGCTGCTGTGTTATGCATTCAAAATATTAGAGAAATATAGAAGCTCAATGCGGAGAAGATCTTGATTAGGTTAAAACCGAAACCAAGCCATTCACACAGAACGCATATTCAGCAGCGCATTTTTTTAGACGGACAAATATGACTGCTGCACTCGTGTCTCACACAAAAGATGTAGCCATGAAAAGTTAAAACAGTTTAAACTTTTAGAAAACACGTCGCAAATTTGTGGAGGTTTATTCCTTTTCACTGTGTCTCTTATGTTTTTAAATGCAATCTGCGTGATAGGCAATTTGGCTCTTTGTATTAAGCAATATATAAATACATGATACGGTTTTGTTCATAATGGTTTATGCAATTTACGAAATTATATTAGATTTATTTCCTTAAAAATTTTTATTTTCCCAAAAGTTTCCTTAAAACCTATTTAATCTGCATTTAAAACATTAGAAATTAGATATTTGTTTAATTTCTATTGTGTGTTTGACTGTTAAAACAAAAAAATATGTTTGTCTCAATAAATTAGGTTAATTTAAAAATACAGTGGTTAAATAAAAAAAAAAAATTCTATTGCTCTTTGTTTTTAAAAAAGGTTATAAAAAATGTCAATAATTATCGATACCGAACCATATGAAACATTATATCGTTGATAAATTTTTTAGCTATAGCGCCCAGCCCTAGGCTAGATTCTAACATGGTGCTAACACCAATTCCAAACAACTAAGATACAGTATCCTGTTCACTTAAAGGGGTCCTATTATGCTCTTTTACAAAGTCTTTGGTTAGCTGTCCCAGTGCATTGTGATTGGCGAACAGCTTAGATGATGTTTCAGTACTGCCCCGCTCCTTGCCAAAGCAGCAAGTTCCGTCTGCTCCGGTATAGTTAAGGATGGCGTCAATATTGCCATATCAATTTGAGCCGGATTCAGACCGCCAGAGAATATTGAACAAAAGGATCGTGCAGAAACTTTGAACGCACGGATATTGCAAGACATTTTAGAGTGGTAAGCATAGATATACATATCTATGGTGGTAACGTTATTGTTTTGTTTTTTTGTTTTTTGCTAAATCATGTTTTAGATAGGATGTAAACAACCGTTTAAAAATAACTGCATTTACTATGTACAGATAAGTGCAACGGTAATATGTATTATGTTTAATGTTCTTTAATTCTAACATTATAACATGAATTGCAGTGAAACTGTTATACAGTTGAATTTATTTATACCATAGTCCAGTGTTTCCCACAGATTTACACTCTATTTGTGGCGGCATATATATGCAAATTCATTCTCTGCCAGCAGGAGGCGCTGTTGGAGTGGTAGAGATCAAGGTTTCCCCGGT
>NW_015635045.1:1202788-1203488 GCF_001515625.1 Sinocyclocheilus rhinocerous | reverse complement strand
CACATATTTACATACATAATTATTCAGGTGCATGTGTAATAACTTGTGAAAACTTGACGCTACAGCAGCACTTCTTCGTCGTCGTCTTGTCTGATGCACTCAACCAAGCGTTCTAACCACGACCTCGCCCCTCCCAACCATTCGAATTTCCGTAGGCGGGATTTATTTTACAAAAAAAAACTGGCGCGACCACCGCATTGTTTAACTCATAAGCGCTGCATTTCTGTTGCATGTGAGAAACATCAAACGGCAAACGAAACAAAGCATAACGAAACCGCGCGACTTGTTTGAGCTGCGCAGCGCTTCGAGTGTAGAGCCTGGTTTATACTTGCCGCGTCAGGAGCGCGAAGCTGCGTGCAGCAAAAATTACACGAATATTGAGGAAACGATGGATGGGTTTCATGCTAAAGTAAAAGACCGCTTCTTAAACCAAAGGTGAACATGTTGGTATTCTTGTGGGACAAAAACATGCAAGCACTGTCTCCGTTGACGATAAATCGTGATAAAATACCCCACGGTTAGTATTACCGTTTCATATTTTAATTATCACTATAACCGTATTCGATTACCGCGATTTAAACAACTGAGGATAAATAAATACTGTACTGCACAGGGCTCCAGTGTGCGACCAAATGGGCGCCTTTTGCGATCATTTTTTCTGCCAGTGCGACTAAATTTTGTGTGCGGTCGCACTGACGCA
>NW_015635045.1:1196666-1202693 GCF_001515625.1 Sinocyclocheilus rhinocerous | reverse complement strand
TTTTTTATTTATTTGATTCCTCAGTGTTTGCTAAACGTTCTGTCATTTATTAGTCGGTATATAATACAGCATGTGGTGTAGGCCTATGCCATGCCTCGTCTTATTCGTTTTTGTGAATAAACGTTTTATAAGCTAGTTTGTCATTGTATCTTACTGTTTTATTGTTTATTAATCAATTATAATTTTGACTTGACCCTTTTCTTTATTTAAAGGATGAAATGTGAGGTTTACCATTTATGAAACTTTTTCAAAGCTTTATTTGAACATTTACATTAGATATTTGAACATGCTATTAGATAGACTGTTGACAGCCATGTTGTCATTTAAAATCCGGACATCATTGGCAATGTCATTGTTTTAGTTTGCAAACAAAAACTCATTTTATTTGTTGTTTGTTGATTTTAAATGTAAAACTTGGTGAAATGATTTGTGTGTCAGTACATTTTGAACATTTCCAGCACATTTTAACAATACCGTGATAATACTGATAACCGTGATCATTTTGGTCACTATAATCGTGATAAGAAATTTTCATACCGTTACATCCCTAATTGGAAGACAAAGAAAAAAAAAAGAAATAAAAAATAAGAATAAATAGATAAAACAAAAAAATACAGAGGTAGTAAATCAAAATTGTAACATTCAGCAGATCATTATACAGTTTCACAAATTTGACACTTTTTTTGGTATTAATATTTTTTTGTGTTATAATTAGGTAAAGTCACAAAGAAAATTATGTAATTTTGGGAATGTTGAAGAAAATTTACATTTATGAATATAATATTTTCCCAATAAAATAAATACATTTCCTATATATTCTGTTATGTTTACAATGAGAAAAATAACAAAATATATCACACATACAGGGCTCCAGACTAACATTTGAGAGCAGTGGCACCAGCGCCACTTAGTTCTACAAATGGTGGCGTCAGGAGCAGATTTGGTAGTGCTGGGGGTGGTGTGCGGGAGTATTAAAGGGGTCATATTAGTGCTGGGCGGTATACCGGTTCATACCGAATACCGGTGTTTATTTTTGTTATGATATGAATTTTTAAAATACCGCAATACCGGTGTATGTCGCTTAAACAACGTTCGGAACGCGACACTGTTTGTTTTAGTTTGTTACTCAGATGCAGGCAGTGCGCTGCATGAGACAAAAAAGTGATATAGCCAAAACAACTGCATAGCCGCTCTTTAGTGTAGATGCTTGTTGATTTTATCAGACGATGCCGCGATTATAAATGAGAGTGACTCCTGGTTAACATATATTAAAAGGGATCGTGTTTAGTCACTATTTAGTGTGGTATTTTTTGACAATATTCACTCATCATGACAGTAAAATAGGGCATTCTAAGTCAATATACTGCAGTATTTCCTCTCTCAATCAGTACAAAATATGATTAACACCCGGTCATGCATGAAAAAAAAAAAAACCGTCATGTACCGTGAAACCGGTATAATGGCCAGCTATCCAGTACGTTGTGATTGGCTGAATACCTCAAGCGTTTGACTGAAATGTTACGCCCCTTAACATATTGTAACATATCGCTCCCCTCATATAGGAGCGACGAGACAAAAACATTAAAACCCATTATAAACGAGGCATTTGTTGCATCCAGTGGGGACATAATTACAGATTATAATGACTTATACTGTCTTTTTACGCGTTGCGTTGCATCGCGCCGCATAAATGTTTATAACAGAGAATTCTGTGCAGAATTTGAATGATTCTCACTAGATCTCGCAGCAACCTTATCATTGTGCAGCGAATTCAAATGCTTCTCACTGGATCTCGCAGCACTGTTGCATCTGTGCAGTAACAGTGTCGCGAAATCAACTTTGGCTCCCGAGTAAAGCTCTTCTGAGCTCGGACAAGTTTGTTTGCGTCGCAGTCCGAGCTGATAAACAGTCCGTGCTACACAGCTGAAACATAGCGTGGTTTAGTTTCGCTTTCGTTTTGTTTGACGTTTGATGTTTCTCAAATGCAACAGAAATGGCAGCGCTTATGAGTTGGACGCGGTGGTCGCGCCAGTGCTACCACTCACAAAAATTAGTCGCAGCGGCAGAAAAAATGGTCGCAAAATGCGACCATTTGGTCGCAGTCTGGAGCCCTGCACATAGTTAAATCAATGTCTACATTGGATTTTGAAGAAAATAATTTAATTTACATTAATGACAGACAGCAGGTTTATTTAGGTTGCTGTCTCTTTAAAACCTCATGCACGGATCAAACTGTTACACATAAGTTTTGTTTCTCAACTGTTTACATTAACTTAATAGCCTGTATACCGACAATGTTTAGTATAAATCGACTGTTTACATGAATACTCATCAAGACGGGCACTTTGACATATTGTTGTATGAGGCTGAGGCGGCTCACAGAAAGGGTCTCACAGTCACAGAGCGCGCAAGTACTGAATTGAGCACTTGAATGTTTAAAATTGTAAGACCCAAAAGCACGTGCAAATGATACATTCCGTCATCTGTTGCGAGCGTCTTTCACATTGAAATATTTGCGGGAATTTCCCGCGTTACAAGCGCGGAAACTGCAGGAATCAGTAGAATTATGCGCAATCCCCGCAATCCCATGCCGAAATTCAAGCCCTGAGGTATAGCTTTAACAACTGTAAGAAATTCCTTGTGAACAACAGGGAAATTGTATTTAAACATGAAATCACAGTAAGAGTAAACATTCCCTTGAGGATCTAGTATATCACAAAGATAATTAATACCTTTTTCATGCCAATTCTTAAGAAAAATTAACTTGTTCTTTACTAAAATACTCTCGTTGTTCCATAGCTTCACTATATGTGGGGGAAAATTGTGAACAAAAAGTTTCCATGCCAAAAGTGCCTGTTCATGGAATTTAGAACGTTTAATGGGGAGTAGGGCTGCAACAAACGATTATTTTGATAATCGATTAGGCCTAATCGAACGATTAATCGAACGATTAATCGAACGATTAATCGACGATTATTTTGCTGATTAATCAGTAGACATTTATTGATTATTCAGCTTTTGCAATTACTTAGATAATTAATACCTTTTTCATGCCAATTCTTAAGAAAAATTTACTTGTTCTTTACTAAAATACTCTCGTTGTTCCATAGCTTCACTATATGTGGGGAAAAATTGTGAACAAAAAGTTTCCATGCCAAAAGTGCCTGTTCATGGAATTTAGAAAGTTTAATGGGGAGTAGGGCTGCAACAAACGATTATTTTGATAATCGATTAGGCCTAATCTAGCGATTAATCGAACGATTAATCGGCTAATCATCGATTATTTTTGCTGATTAATCAGTAGACATTTATTGATTATTCAGCTTTAGCAATTACTTAAAATATTGAGTTATACATATTCTAACAAATAAATTAAGGTAATCACTAGGGATGCTCCGATCGATCGGCCGGAGATCGGTATCGGCCGATAATCACATTTAATGACTCGATCGGTACTCACTACACTTGGCCAATCTCACAAACCGATCGCAATTTGATGACGTCAACGCGTGACGACGTACATGATGCGTGGGGACATAAATGATTTGGCGCCAGTCATTACAGCTCTAAAATGTGTTATTTTTAAATGACTGGGTAAAAAAAAAAACTTTTTTCCGCTGAACACAATATATTTTGTTTTTGAGCAACATACAGAATATTAAGATCAGTAGAATGTTTATTTTTTCTTTGATTTGTTTCCTAAAAAGAAGAAAAATAAAGACTGACATCTTTATTTAACCTAAATCTGTAATTAGCCTACAGTTATTTAATTTTAGTTATATAATTCATATACATATAATTTACAGTGTTTCTCATTCATTAACTAGACTGTGGCGGCCCACCACAGTCTAATCTTTCCCGCCACAGTTTCACAATAAACCGAAGATATATTTATACTTTTTGCTGGCTCAGCACCTGGTCCAAGTGGTACCACTTATAACATCTACAAACGGTGCCCTCGTCTTCTCCGAAGGCTGTGGAAAATCCTCAAGGTTATCTGGAGAAGAGGTGAAGTGCCCAAGCAATGGAGGTATGCAAATGGTGTGTGGATCCCAAAAGAAGAAAACTCAGTAGACATCAACCAGTTTAGGATAATATCCTTGCTAAGTGTTGAAGGAAAAATCTTTTTCAGTGTGGTGGCATAGCGCTTAACCGAGTGGGGAGGTATCCCAAAGGTGCCAGGCTGCTTGGAACATACAGGAGTCATCACGCAGCTGCTGAGGGAGGCCAGAGAAACCAATGGTAACTTAGCGGTGCTGTGGTTAGATTTGGTAAATGCCTATGGCTCAATTCCCCATAAAGTTGTTGAGAGTGCCCTGCAGAGGCACCATGTTCCTGTAGGCATCACAAAGCTCATTATGGACTATTACAACGAGTTCCACCTGAGAGTTTCAACAGGGCCAGTTACATCGGACTGGTGCAGGTTGGAGGTTGGTATCATCACAGGCTGCACTATTTCAGTCACCTTGTTTAGCCTGGCAATGAACATGTTAGTTAAATCTGCAGAACAAGAGTGCCGAGGCCCAAAATCTAGATATGGAATCCGCCAACCACCCATACAAGCTTTTATGGATGACTTGACTATTACAACAGAGTCAGTACCAGGTGCCAGGTGGATACTAAAAAGGCTGGAGAGGCTGATGGGGTGGGCTAGGATGTCCTTTAAGCCTGCAAAGTCGAGATCTGTAGTGCTAAAGAAGGGGAGAGTCTCCGAAAAATTCAGATTCTCAATAGAGAATATTCAAATCCCAACTATAACAGAGAACCCTATTAAAAAGTCTCGGGAAAATTTTCAATGCAACACTCAAGGGCAAAGCTGCAATAAGATACACCTGGGAGGAGTGTGAGCAATGGATGCAGGAAGTTGACAGGAGTGGCCTTCCAGGGCGGTTTAAAGCTTGGGTCTATCAGCACGGCATACTACCAAGAATCCTCTGGCCACTGCTGCTATACGAGTTCCCAATTTCAACCGTTACTGACCTGGAGAGGGTAGTCAGCCGGTTCTTGCAAAGATGGCTTGGTTTACCTAGAAATATCAGTAGTATTGCACTGTATGGGAGGTCCTGCAAACTGAGACTCCCCTTGAAATCTATCGAGGAGGAGTTCAAGGTAATGCAAGTGAGAGAAGTGTTGCAGTACCGTGAATCCTCAGACCCAAAGGTTATCGGAGCAAGAGTGGAAGTAAAAACAGGAAGGAAGTGGAGAGCAGAAGCAGCAGCGGAAGGAGCTGAGGCGCGGCTGCGACACAAATTGCTGGTGGGAGCAGTTGCTTAGGGAAGATCTGGCCTTGGAAGCCTTGAAGTGCCACGTTTCGATAAAGCACAAGGGGAGGGAGAGAAGACAGCTTATTCAAGATTAAACAGGGCTCTACAGTGCAACCTACTGCGTGCGACTATGAAAAAATTTTTAGGAGCACCAGTGCGACTGACCCGATCATCATCATACTTGTGATTGCGCTCAGGGGAGCTTCAAATGTTTCTACGTGTTTTTGCAGCGTTGAGTAATGTATCACAGACATATCTCACGAATCCTTTCATAAGCAAAGTGAGAGATTCGTGTAAATAAGAGATTCAATGCGCAGTGTAGAGAGCTTCGTGCAGTGTAGAGAGCTTCGTTGATTAGAAATGTGAGCTCGCGATGAACTAAGATGAGTGACAGCTTTTAATGATTTAAGGGAGTTTGTAAATGTGATAACTGATTTAATACAATACAATTCAATAAACAAGAAGTTAATATTAAGTGACTTACATTGTCTGACTATAACACTATTGTCTGATTTTGCTCTATTTCGTCGTCGAAAATAGTTTAAAACAAAGACACAGCGGAGCCGCTGCGCATCTCCATTCAAACACAGCGGTGTCTCGTTTATGAATGAACGGGCGTTTCTGAACGAATCTAGTGAGTCAGTGATTCATGATTACCCATTCATAAAGACAGTCACTTGATTCATTCTTGAATGAATCAAGTGACTGTCTTTATGAATGGGTAATCATGAATCACTGACTCACTAGATTCGTTTAAAAAACG
>NW_015635045.1:1185404-1196409 GCF_001515625.1 Sinocyclocheilus rhinocerous | reverse complement strand
TCATAGCACGTCAGCCGTCTTAACCGCGGCTTGTGTACTGCATCATCACTGTGTCTGTCACGCGCCCTTTCGGGCCTTTCGGGCTTGATCTGATGGTAAAACTAACGACATTATTAACTGTCTTGATATTTACTTGAAGCTTGCGGAATGATTCAGTGATAAAAATCAGTGACTTACTGCCACCTGCTGGCAGTTTGTTTCATTTTTAAAGTATCTTTTCAGTTATTTAAATCATTTAATATTTCTATATTCAACATTTTATATTTAAAACATTAATATCATCATGACTTTATGGATTTAATTGCACTCATTCCACTTCTGAGCCTCATTAAATGTCTGAAAGTACATCAAGCCACTTTTGTGTTCTTCTGTGCCACCTCTACAAATTAATTTTGTTAATACTGATTTCATTTGATTGGTAACTTATATTTCTTATTCTACTTGTTCTTATTCTGTCGTTTTAATTACAATTTTTAAAAAGCTTATAAAATATAATTTTTTTAAGAATTTGACAGAAGATGACATACTTTTAATAAAGTTAGAGGAGTCAAATATCACCTCGTCATGGGAAGGCTACTTTTTGATAAAATTTTGGATAATTGTTTTGAAGGTGCTCCTAAAATTTTGAACGTGCTCCTAAATTTTTTAAGTTAGGAGCACAAGTGCTCCTAAAAAGAAAAGTAAGCGTAGAGCCCTGTTAAATCAGGGCAGCTGTGGAGGAGGAGAGAATGAGCAGAGCAGTAGCGATGAGACAGCAGGGTGCCTGGACCAGATGGGAGCAGGTGAAGGGAGCGAAAGATTACATGGAATGATCTCTGGAGAATGGATTCACAGAGTATCATATTTCTTATCAAGGCAGTCTATGACGTCCTTTCAAGTCCATCTAATTTGCATCGCTGGGGCCTAGAGGAACAACCGGTCTGCCCTCTTTGTGAGAGAACTGGCACACTTGAACATATCCTAACTAAGTTGCTGTAATAGAGCTCTTGCAGATGGTCGCTATCGGTGGCGGCACGTTCAGGTCCTCAGGACGATAGCAGAATCCATCAGCAACACTCTTAACATCTGCCGGAGGACAGGACCGAGCAGGAATGCCATTCACTTTGTCAAAGAGGGAGAAAGACCAACTAGAGAACATCAAAAGGCAACTGGGCTACTCTTTACTACACAGGACTGGAGGATGGAAGTAGACCTGGGAAAGCAGCTGAGGTTTCCTCCTCACATCACAGAGACTACTTTGCGGCCTGACATTGTGCTATGGTCAGACTCACTAAAGAATGTTCTAATGCTTGAGCTCACCATACCATGGGAAGAGTGGATGGAGGAGGCCTTTGAGCGGAAAAGAGAAAAGTATGAGGAACTGAGGAGCAACTGCCAAAGAAAAGGCTGGAAAGCCAAGTGTTGGCACGTGGAGGTTAGGTGTCAGGCTTTGCAGGCCAGTCGCTGTACAGGGCATACACAGCACTCGGAATATCAGGAGAGAGGCGATGGAAAGCGATTTACACCACGATAGACGCAGCTGAAAAAGCATCCAGGTGGATTTGGCTAAAGAGGGCAGATCCGTGGGTTGCTGCTAGGGCACAGGCCGGGGTCTGATTAACCCTGGTCGGGTCGCCTGGGCGAGGGTGTATGATATTCGAAAGACCCGAAACACCCTGTGACCCCAGGTAATATCACTGATGATGTGCCCCAGCGTAGCATCATAAAGATGTTTCAAAAAGCACTTATTATAACATAAAAGTTCTTTAACGTTGTGTTTGACGTAGTGGTCGACCGATATATCGGCCGATATTTGGCATTTTTCAAATATCGGCATCAGCCAATAAGTTTTTCTGTTTGGCCAATGCGTTCGAGGCAGGACTTTTATTTTGACGGCACTGAGAACGGCAGCGCCTGAGCACACAGTGCTCATATTCTCCCTCTTGTTCTGTCTAATACAGATAGCCAAATTTGTTAATACAAGTCACGCGCAAGTAAACTGTTCTCTCATTGGTCAAAGTTCCACAGTTTATTTTCCGGATTCCACTTAGCTGTCACGCAGGTCATCCGTCAGGATGGAACGATAGCAGCTTTGCGGGCTTATTGTTGTTGGTTTTTTTGTAGCTGTCGTTATAATAATTTATCATTTTGAGCAGGAGTCCAGGATTGATTGGGAAAACATTTTTAAAATGCACCTACTACAAAGAAGAGCAATAAGACGGCATTATAAAATAAAAAAGTGGCTTTGATTCTTGAATGGCAAAGACGTGCTCACCCACAGACATTCACATGTTCATTTTGAGGTATTAGCAAAACAACAAAGCTAATGCTTTTCACGGAACTTACGTAATTACCAATCATAAATTGTGATATAGCCTGGTTCGTTGGTCCGTTGAATCTGATTGCTTTCTCACTTTTTATTTATATTTTTATTAAATATTTATTTATTTGTTATATACTTTGTCATCTAAAGTATAAGTATGTTTGTTTAACATAATTATTTTTTAATCCATGTTCAAATGATTTCAAATTTCTTAAATATCAATTAAAATAAATACAATTATATCGGCTTTATATCGGCCATCGGCCACCCTGCTTTCCAAGATAAAGATTTTATCATTCGCAAGCTCCACACTGGAGAGCTGCTTTATAACAGAAAATCAAGTTGTAATTCTAACTGAAAGCGACACTGACTCTGGTTTTTCATGTTTAATACTGTAAAGCTGCTTGATTTAAGGGTATCTATTGCATAATTTTAATGGTTAAATTACATTTTATTAATCAAAAAGCATGTCTAATTAATTATAATCTAATTACTTAATTATCATGAAACTTAATTTAACATCAATTTATTAAAAGTTTAACACAAATTACATGTTTAGGGTCCTACGAAATGTTTTATTTTTTCCAACCTTATGTTTTATTGTTACCAAATTCTGTGTTTTAGCATGTCTAATTATTTGAAAGCATAAATACAAGATTCATTTATTCTTACAATAGCCTTACGATTTTTCCCCCTCAGAAATTCTGTGTTGTGTATTTACTATTTGAGGCATTATTTTTTGAGGCATAAAACATTGATATAATTTATCTTTTAAAAAAAATTATGAAAATTAAACACGTTACTTATTTTTTTTGGAAAATAAAGGGGATTTAATATTACAATTAAAACATTGAAGAAATATTGTATGATTATTCTTTACAAATAAGGTTTTAATCATTTTAGTAGTAGTAGTAGTAGCCTATTACGTACATTCTACTGAACAACAGTAGGCTAATATTTCTGCCGCAATGTCTTCAAGTTAAACCAAACTTTTATTTTGACGGGTTGCCGTGAATACCTTTACATTTCGGTGTGTATATGATATGATGATAGTTTTACTCAAATGAAACGGGTCAAATGCTCATGAAGTGACTCTCAGAGCAGTTCTGGAGATGTTCATGTATTTATGTCCTCATTAGTGAGACGGCAGACACTGAAATCACCGGAAGCGTCACGCGCGCTTCAGTATGAGTAGTAAACAAAACCACGCGTCTGTGCCATTCATTAACACACAGAATTCATATTTAAATAGTCGTTTTGCGGCTTAATATTTACAAATACTAGTGGGAGTGGGTTCACTTGTGTGTGCGCGCACGCTTGTGTGTGTGTGTGCGCATCGGTGCGGAACTCCACTGTGCGCGATACAGAGAGCGCGACCATGTAACGTAGAGACAGAAATGGCATGCCGTCGTGTAAATAAGATAAATAACAAAGTTATTTAGTTTGTTTAATAAAAGAACAAGGTATAGACCTGTTCTATAGAAAAGGTAACTTGAAATGACTTCTGTTGTGATCTGGCGCTATAGAGAAAATAATAGTAAATAAAATTAACTTGATCTTCAAGTGGGGCGGGGCGCCCCGCAATATAATGGCAGGGGAAACACTGATAAAGTACTATATAAATAAAAGTGATGTGACTGGACTTTACTGGAGTACTGAACTGCAGAGCTCGTGCAACATCCACATCGCTGTAATCAGATGCATTTTAAACTGCTGCGTTCTCACCGCTGTCAGTTTTTGATGTGTCTATTTTGTTATTGAGAGGAAAGCGTGCAGTATATATTTACATATTCATCCAAAAGCCTCAGGGTTCAGCTGCATTTGCTCTGTCTGAAGCGCTGTGTCTTCTTCTCTTGAATTGCATCAGGAGAGCTGAATTACAGTCTTGCGCTACAGCACCACACTGGTCAAACCGCGTTATTGCAGGCTCTTACATTAGGTCATATGAGATCAAACGACTACTCGACAACAAAAATATTTGTCGACAATTTTTTATTGTCGACGTTGTCGACAATGTCAATTAATCGTTTCAGCCCTAATGGGGAGTTTAGAAGGGGAAAAGTTAACAAAAATTTAAGACCTCCCATGTAGGCCTGGGCGATAAAACGGTATCGAGCCGCTGCTGCGTTATTCATTCAAAATATTAGAGAAATATAGAAGCTCAATGCGGAGAAGATCTTGATTAGGTTAAAAGGAAACCAAGCCATTCACACAGAATGCATATTCAGCACATTTTTTTAGACGGACAAATATGACTGCAGCACTCGCGTCACACAAGAGATGTGGCCATGCAAAGTTAAAACAGTTTAAACTTTTAGAAAACACGTCGCGAATTTGTGGAGGTTTATTCCTTTTCACTGCGTCTCATATGTTATTAAATGCAATCTGAGTGAATGGCGCATCGGCTCTTTAGATTAAGCAATGCATAAATACATGATGCTGTTTTTTTTCATAATTGTTTATGCAATTTACGAAATTATATTTGATTTATATGAGTTAATGTAGACGTAATGCACGTTTTTTTTATAGACATTGTAGAAATTGCGTTCACAATTTAAATGTGCTGCATTATTTTGCTCATTGCGCCCTCCTGTGGCCTCGGGAGACAAGAAAAAAGTTTCCTTAAAACCTATTTAATCTGCATATAAAACATTAGAATTCACTTTATGCGGGGAGAAATTGTGAACAAAACAAAGTTTCCATGCCAAAAGTGCCTGTTCATGGAATTTAGAAAGTTTAATGGGGAGTTTAGAAGGGGAAAAGTTACAAGTTAACAAAAATGTAAGACCTCCCACATTTTTATAGATATTGTATGGGATAAAGTACCAGAAAGAATCTGGTGAATTGACACAATTCTTAACCCAATTTACTTTGAAAGTATAATTAATGTAATAAAAAATCAAGCATGTCAGAACCTCCATCAGCTTTCTTACCACAGAGAACTTGTTTCTTCAAATGTTGATGTTTGTTTTTCCCAAAAAAGTTAAACAATAAACTATTAATTTGTTTACATGTATCGTCATGAACAAATAATGAAAAAGATGGGTATATAAAATGAGACAGACCTTCTGCTTTTATTAAAAGAACTCTACCAAGAAATGATAGATCTCTTTGAAGCCAATTGTTAAATATTAGTTTTGCTTTTTTAATTTTAGGAGTAAAATTCATTTCTTGCCTAAGAGAGATTTTCTTGGAAATATGGATGCCGAGATATTTCACATTATCTTTAATAGGTATATTATTCACAGAGGTTTCAAGGTTATCAAATAAACAAAAAAAATTCACATTTAGGAATATTTAATTTTAAACCAGAAGCCTCTGAAAAGGAGTTAATGATTTCAAGTACTTTTGCAACCTGATTTGTATTTTCTAAAAACAGGGTTGTATCGTCCGCAAGTTGTGAAATTCTAATCTCACGATCAAAAATGGTCAACCCTTTGATATCAGGATTATTTCGAATATTTAAAGAGAGTAATTCCACAACTAATAAGAGCAGAAAGGGGGATTTATTTTAATGATATTCTAATGGGCCACTTTGTGACATCACAAAACCCGGAAAACAACGCTGTAGTCCAAATGAGCTGTTCGATATAGTTTTTGAAAAAATATTTTTTTTAAATGAAATATATTTCCCATTGGAGTGGACTTTGAGATTTGTAACTTTGTAGATCTTTTTTATGCCCAAACATACACACTGACCAAAGCATAATAGGATCCCTTTAAATGTGCTATTTGTATGATGTTTTTGTATGTACACTATTTAGAACATTTCCAAATCAGTTCCATGTAAGGTTTCATTTCATCTGCCTTAGAAGGCAGATGTCGGTGGCAGACAGGAAGGCAGGTCAATAGGTTTTGGAAAAGAACCACTGTGTGCATGCCTCGGAGGCATTGAGGTCTGTGTGCATGGCTATATGGTGATCGGTTTGGTGGCCTAAATCAGGGGTGGCATATGAGCATGTGTTTTTGTTCATGTGGTAGGGAACAGCTTGTGTAGTTCTCATATCAGCGTGAGCGAGCATGTGTCTATGCGTCCGATCTTTCTCAGCAGGGTCCAGCTTTAATCTACTCGCCTCACCCTGAACATCACCTCACCGACAGCTCCATCAGTCATAAAGGGAGAGTGGGGGACTGGACTCTAGAGGATACAGAGTGTCTTTCAGGGACACACAAACAAAGGAACCCCAGGTGCTCATGATGGTGAAATTCGGATTCACTGATGACCTTACGAGGGACAGAGATTTACAGTGTACTACAGTGATTTATAGACATGGATTTATGGACCTGGTTTCATGTATTTACTTGAACAATTGGAATGGAATATACTAGACAAAACTGCTAGCAAACTATACTCTGAACTGAGATTTTTGGAAATGCCTCAAGTCAAATGGCAGATGGTCTTTATTGGTTTCCCTCAAAATGTTTGATTGGGAGTTTTTTCTATGTATAATGACTTGATGGTGGCGTGTTCAGCAAACCTGTCAGTGCTGCTAATGGCACAGAAACTACACACTACAGCTTTAAGAATACTGAACACATACTGTATGAGGGACAATTGAAGCTGATCTAATGGCTGCCACCAAGATATTTTTAATACTGTATATATATATATATATAGGGAAATAACACACTAACACCACTCAAACTCAAAGGTTAAATGAGTAATAGATAGACAAAGACAGAACGATAGGCTATATAGAAACCGGTGTATGTGATATAGCAGAATGAATGTATGTGAGTGCTAGCTTGTGTGCACGAGGCACACAGAGAGAGATAAACCCGTATTTTGGAGAGATCTCAACACAAACAAAGAGAGAAGGTGGGCTGTTTCCAATCCCATTAGTGTGTAGATTAAGGAAGTGCTGAAAATAGAGACTGGACATGGAGCAGTTATCCTGGATTACACCCACACACTCCTCTAGTGCCTCTGTAACGGACACAACATCTCCTCTGTCAAATATCAATCAGGCATGTTCCTAAAATCAGCACTTTGATTTGCTTAGCTCTCAGCAGCAGTTTCATAACACCAGTGACAGATGCTTTATATCACTGTGCTTCAATGAAATTGGGTTTCATACATTGTTCTGTTTCAGGTTGTTCAGAATGTACAGTCACACTAAAGGAGGAAACCCTGAGTCCCTGACTGATAAAAAATTGTTGAGATGTTTTAGTATGCTGTAGGGCTGTCAAAATGACTGAAAAACTAAATTCGAATTTTCTACTTAAATATGATCAAAATTCGAATTATATTCAAATTTAAAAGACATAATTTCAGTTAGGGGGAAAAAGCTTTTGGCTTCTCTCCAGAGGCAACAAGAGGGTGCATCGAGCAAAATATTATGCACGTTTCTTCAAAGCGTAATAAAATAACACGACTATCTTTGAAAAAAAGTGCATAATGTTTAAAATAATGTTTATAAACCATATATAATTAATAAAGTTGCTAAAACAATTAGAAAAAAAAACAGCACCATGCATGTACAGTTTAATATAAAGGACCGAAAACCAATCACAAAGAGTAGGCTACTTTCTTCATTTAAAAACATGAGATACAGTGGGATGGGAAAACCCGCCATAATGTCTTTAGACACGTTTTTTAAAAGTTGAACTTGCATTAATTTTACATGGCTTTTTTGTGCCATGGCTTTTTTACATGCAGCTCTTTTGTGCGAGACGCGAGTGCAACAGTAATAGATGTCCATCTAGAAAATGCGTGAAATATGCGTTCTGTGTGAACGGCTTGGTTTCAGTTTTGACGTAAACAACATCTTCTCCACACTGATGCTCTCGTTTTCCGCTATATATGAATGAACAACGTAGCAGCGCCGCATCTAGTGGGTTCAACTGGATAGGCTAACAAAAGCATTCAAATGCAATCAATGACACATACATCGTCATCGCATCTCGTGTGCCACTGATAAGGCTGCCTGACGGCTGACGCAGACCTTAAATTCAAATGCAACGTTTTTGCATTCGAATGTGGATTTTTTTTGTTTTTATTCGACGAATATTCCAAATTCGAATTTTTTTTTTGACAGCCCTAGTATCCTGATTCAAAAATTCTGAGCTAATTTATGCATAGCAACCTTACTTTATTCAGGCAAATCCCTGCAGAATAAAAACAACAACATATCCTTTTCTCTGTTGTCTGGCTGTAGCTCATATTCATTAAAGCATTCGTCTTCATGTAAATGGAAATTTAAGCAATACTTAATTCAAAAATGAACATTCTAATCTCATACTATTCCGAACCTGTATAATTTTCCTTCTTCTGTGAAGCAAATAATTAGGTGTTAGGCAGAATGTCCAAGCTGCATTTTCTTTACAATGAAAATGTAAGGTGATTTATACTGCTAGGAGCCAAAAAGGACAAAAAACTGCATAACTGAAAGACTTTTTGATGGTCATAAAATGATTCAAGCCTGTACCTTATCAAGATCCTCATGATGAGGTAACAATAGATAAAGTCCTCAGTCCCAGGACAGAAATGACAGGTCAGTCAACCATGTGTTTGTACTATGTTTAATGTAGAGCCCGACCGATATATCGTTTTGCCGATATTCCCCCGCGTGGATAGCCCCCAGGGTTCGGGAGTTACGGGTGGTTAAATTCGTGGTCCGGCACCGAACGATCAAGCGATCCCGGGGGGCTACCGACGCGCGGAGAGTGCCGTTTGAGAGGGAAGTGTTTGTGGGCAGGTCAGAGTCGCGGGCAGGCAGGGATTATGCAAATGTGTTACCCAGTGGCATACACCGGTAACAGGCAAAAGATTCGAAAATATGACGACTCGTTAAGGCGATTCAGAATCGACTCTCTCTTTTGAGAGACAATATCTTTATTTATCATGCACTTTTTTGATTAACAATTTTGCAGACTGTTTTCAGTTAAGGATAGCTACATTAGAAATGGCAAAAGAGATATTTTTCAAAAACCCATATGACCTGCTCTTTAATTCTTGCCAGTGTTTAACCATTCAGCACCTGCGCGCTCTCCTGGTGCACACTCGCAGCACACACACATAATGCCAGGTTCACATTACTCCGTTTGCAGTGCATATGTGGTGCGTATTTTTTCCGTGCTCATGTTAACAGAGACAGTGCAACAGAATGACAGTGACAGAACAAAAACACAGATAAAAAATTTACAATTTAAAATTAAATAAAATATAGAACAAGTAAATAAGGAATGCAATAATCTAGAAGTAAATGCAAAATTAAAATGCATTGAATAATGTGTTGCTTATATTTATTGTGTTTAAACATGTCTGTGAAAGAATGTATTACTGTACTGTGTAAAAAAAGAGTTGCAATGCTGAAAAAGCACTTTCAGTGACAGTGTTTGTATTTGAAATCAAAATAATGGATAAATGTTGTGTTTGTGGTAAACAGCCACGGATCAGTAGCGGACTCCTGTGTGAAAGCACAATGAGAGTCCGTGCTGCTTCCCCTCTCACAAGAGACACCTAAGAGGGGAAATGAATAAATGTCTAAAAATTAGGGGCACTCCGATCGATCGGCTACCGATCACTATCGGCCGATAATCACGTTGGGATGATTGATCGGTGGTCTCTAAAAAGGCTGATCTCAAGCTGATGACGCTGCCGTGAGAGGTTTGGCATGACATGCAGCGGCACCGTCTCAGTCTCTGTCCGGCACGGGTGAAATAATAATAATTAGAGCCCGACCGATATATCGTTTAGCCGATATTATCGGCCGATATGAGCCTGTCCTCGATATAAATTTTTTTTTTCAGAACATTTAACGCAGATTAAATGCTTCTGAATGGTGTAATTACTTAGTTTGTTCAGCAGAGCGTGCTCCATTGTTTGCTACTGGCGACCCTGGTCAGTGTAGTGTAGAGATGCGCGGATGAGCTCAAACTTCACCCGAGTCCACTGCTTCAAATTATCCGCCCGCCACCCACCGCACCTATATTTGATCGTTACATTACAATAATTCTAATTCTTAGTTTTGCATGATGATATGATGAATGGATGGTTCATTTTAACAGCAGATTCAGTGAAGTTAGAGACTAGAGCTGATCTGCGCATCACGGTACGCGTCTGCAGCGCATTAAAGCCTGTGTTATGGCCACCGGAGCTGATCGCGGCCACTCAATGCTGGTGTTTACCAGCCGCGCCGCGGCCCAGAACTCATGCTTATCACATGTTCGCGCCGCGCCGCTCACGTCCGGTGTAGAATAGAACCCATTATGTTGTCTACACTGGATTCAGTAAACTGATGCCTCATCCTATTTATGACGTGCTGACAGAAGTTCAAATGATTTTCAACGGTCACTTTGTTGCGTTCTGTTGCAGCGCAGACACTGTGTCAGCATAGTTTGTCAGTACAGTCAGTAACGTAGCAGATTGAAAAGTTAGTATCTTTTAGGGCTGGAGCTATCGATTATTTTAGTAATCGAGTATTCTACAGATTATTCCATCGAGTAATCGAGTAATCGGATAAGAAGTAATTTTTCTTTATTAAAGACCAATACTAAATATACAAGAGATAATAAGATAGATAAACAACTTAAAATAAACAACTAATTTGTTTTCTTTTTAGAAAAATTTACATTTTTATTGCTGAAATTGCATACATTAATAACCATGAAAACTAAACCCATTTAATGCATTTAATTGCCAAATTACATTCAAAATGCAAATACAAATATATCAATAAAAAAATAAAATAAATAAATAAA
>NW_015635045.1:1183545-1185263 GCF_001515625.1 Sinocyclocheilus rhinocerous | reverse complement strand
AAAATACAAAAATCAATTTCCCATTACTTTAAAAAAGGTAAACAGTACAAACTAAAACTAAGGCATAAATCAAAATAATAGTAATAAAAATAATAATAATACCTAAACATTGCATTTATGTCGTGCAACTTAACTTTCCAGTTTCAGCCTAACTAAAGCTCAAGCATAACATAAGCCTTTACAGTCTTCTTGGAAGGCTTTGTGGCTTTTGTGAGAGGCACAAATCAGTGGATAGGAAGGTAACGTGGAACAAGAACAAGAGACCATACACAATTTCTAAACACCTCTGCGCTCTTAAGGAAATATTACCACTCCGCTCCCCGCTCCGCTCACATGCTCTGGACTGAACCAAATCATTTAAACGGGTGATTCATTCAGAAACGAAATGCCTTCATGTTGCTCAGAGACACAAAACAGCACTGTGACTGTGTTTGGATTATTTATTTTTTTGGGCAAAATAAAGCAAAATCAGGCAATATAGTGTCTAAACGTAAGTCTCTTAAGATTACCTCCTTGTTTATTGAACTGTTGAATAAAATCACATTTGTAATATCGGGTTGTGCGTCAGTAATAATGGTCCGTGGGGAAACACGGTGTTCCGTGTGTAGTAGTTACAGTAAATGGACTAAACGAAGCCTCGATGCAAATAATTTGCCTCGATGATTTTTTGTATTCCAGTTACTCGAGGTATTCGAGGAATCGTTTCAGCCCTACGCTCGCAGACCTTTCAGATATATTTGCATTACACTGGCTCGTTCACAAGTGGTGGTATGTAAGATATTTCATGTTACATCAGGCAAGTGGCCGCATGATAAGCGAGAAAATTACACAGTGTAGTCTTTATCCAGTCAAAAACAGAATTCACAGTTTAACGCTGAATGTCACAGAATTTGTCAAATTTTGAATGAATTAATCAAAAGTAGGTCTAAATTAAATTAATATTTTATGCCTTCATTTGATAACCAGAAAATCTAAATACACAACACAGAATTTCCACAGAGGGAAAAAAAAATTCATAAGGCTACTTTAAGAAAAAAAATGAATAAATTAAGTTGTTTTATGCATTCAAATAATTAGACATGCTAAAACACAGAATTTGGTAACAATAAATAATATGGTGAGAAAAAATAAAACATTTCATAGGGCTCTAAACATGTAATTTTTGTTAAACTTTTAATAAATTGATGTGAAAATGTATAAGTTTAATGATTTTAATTAATAAGAATAAAATACTATTTTTCCCTATATATTTCATCATTGAGGATTTCTTTTAAAAAATTCTAAAAATATCGTCTCGTCTCGTTCTCATGAACCCAGTCTCGTGTCTCGTCTCGTCTCGTGGCATCCTGGTCATTTCATGCGTTTTCGCTGATCAGATATCTATCTGATTTGTTAAAATGTTTCCATTTACACTTGGCCACATAAATGTGTCGTCGCAAAACGGATATAAATCCGATCTTCAATTCCCGCGCTATATTTAAATTTACGTTTTTTTTACGTGAATTTACGAAGTTCACGTCAACGAAATCAAAAGAAAAGCGCTGCATTTTATTAATTATCAGCTCATTTCAAGATCAAAGACCGCAATAGGAGAGTGTGCGGCATCAGCACTGGAAAGATAAGTTTGTCTTACTACTTTTAATGAAGATGATTGTGTGTTGACCATCTGCGTCTTACTTTCAGTTTCATTCGCGGCAGTTTGCGCGTCGGCTTGCTGA
>NW_015635045.1:1178523-1183368 GCF_001515625.1 Sinocyclocheilus rhinocerous | reverse complement strand
AACCTTTTAGAAGTGACCATGTGTAAACAGGCCCATGTTACACAACATGCGTTCTCTTTCTCAACTATTTAACATTCCAAAACTGACTTTGTTTAACTGGATACTCGCCAAGACGGGTATTTTGACATAATTTTGTATGTATTTGAACATTTTAGCGCAGTTAGCCACTAATGACTCAAGATGGCGCCGATGATGATGACGGCCTCCGTGGCGTGCTCTGCAGTTGTTTTTGTGTTTTTCTTTATTTGTCCTGTCTTTAGTTATATCCCTGCAATCAGTTTAACCAGAGACGAATTGCTGGACATTCGGCACTACACATCACCCGATATATTACCGGTTTTCGACTATTCTGATGTTTTGCTGGACATAGTAGTTGGCGGAGCAGCTGCGCTGATCAAAGAAGATGTGCTGTCCCGATCTAGAAGCGCTTTTCATTAACTGTAAGCCTTTCTATTCGCTGCGGGAGTTTTGCACGTTCATTCTCGTAAGTGTTTACATTCCTTCGCAAGCGCACGTGAGCTCAGCGCCAAAGAAGATGCTTA
This sequence comes from Sinocyclocheilus rhinocerous, assembly GCF_001515625.1. NCBI lineage: Eukaryota > Metazoa > Chordata > Actinopteri > Cypriniformes > Cyprinidae > Sinocyclocheilus > Sinocyclocheilus rhinocerous. The sequence goes on along the minus strand of NW_015635045.1, from coordinate 1,182,826 downwards.
CAGGAAGGGGGACAATGTCTTGTATAAACAGGCCAAATACACACTGGAAAATGAGATCAGACTGGCAAAGAGGAATTGTTCTGAAAAACTAAGGACTCAGTTCACTTCCAACGACTCTGCATCAGTGTGGAAAAGTCGCTCTGAACACCTCTCCACACTACCATTCACACCTCCTGCTACCCTCCTCTCCCCCACACCTGTACCTCAAATCAGTGAAGATGCAGCTTCCTGACAGACAGGCAGCAGCTAGTAAAGCTAGGAAAATTCTTATCCAGCACCTGTACGATCAGCACTGGCGCCCCCCAGGGTTGCGTCCTCTTAACGTAATTACGCTTTCGAAACGGTCTGTTTTGCCCTGCCATCATTAGCTGAAGCTGTGTGTGAACAAGAAGCGGCTGCAGAGTGTGAGCTGCTCCGTCCTTCTCACACAGCCAGAGAGACATTCTCCGGCGTTCCGCAACAACGCTTAGCTTCCCGCAGATGCGCTTGCCTATAAATCAGCCTAATTGCAGCACAATCGGCCGATGCCGATTAATTAAAAAATGCCAAAATTCAGCCGGTTAATCGGCCGGCCGATCAATCGGTCAACCTCTAATACAGTACCAGTCAAACTTTGGACACACGAATGGGAAGTGTGTCCAAACTTTTGACTATACTGTACTATAATATAGCCTACACATAGAGAATATCTTTTTACTCCCTAATATCGGTATCGGCCCCCCAAAAAACCCATATCGGTCGTGCTCTAACATAAATAGCTACTGTTTAATTATGTGCATGTGTATCGGGATCGCACGCCGTCGGTGTCGTCTTTATGCGTGCGCTTCAGATGAGAGTCAGTGGGAGAAGCTAGCGGAGAAAAGGTACTTATCTCAGAAAACGTACAAATAAAGATAATTTTAGATGTTTACGCGCGCTCTCTCTTTCTCTCTCAAAATACGCAAATGGCTTCAAATCACCACACATCGCGTCTGTCTATAAGCAAGCTGCACGCTACACAGTTGACCGAGGATTTGCCACTTGCACAATCGAGGCAGTGTCACATCGTCACTAAAGTTTATTAATTGCATTACTTTTTAATTCTTGCCAGCGTTTAATCATTCAGTGCTTGCGCGCTCTCCTGGAGACCGTGAGCTCATGCACACTCGCAGCGCCCACACATAATGCCCACACATTATTCCGTTTGCAGTGCATACGTGGTGCGTATTTTTTCCGCGCTCATGTTAACGGATTAAAGCGTTCACTGCACACAGCTGCGGCCCGGCAGTGCGTTCAGGAGCGGTGCGTCTGCAGCAGTGCAGAGATCGTTTCCACACGAGTCTATTGCTGCGCTGCGTGCGCTGAATTAAAGTGACAGAGCATTGTTTGCCGTAAATATGAACATGGATTGACACGAAAATGTAAAGAATTTCTGTGATAGTTTCTATAGTTTTTTTTCAGCAGGGTAATGATACCCATACTGTGCTGCACATTATTGACAATATTGAGCTGAAGCTTGACTTTGCAAATTTAAAATCGCAAATCAAATCGCAATCGCAATATCTGTCAAAAAAATCGCAATTTGATATTTTCCCCCAAATCGCACAGCCCTAATTGGAGTATCACTATAAATAGTTATAAATGATAAATAGAAGGCTTTAAAAAGATCGGTATCGGTGATCGGTATCGGCAGATACTGCTTTCTGTGATCGGCGATCGGCCTCAAAAAACCTGATCGGAGCACCCCTACACACACACACAGAAAAACTCCCCTGAGAACAGGGACTCAGGTGCAGCCATTCCAGACAAAACAGTTCCCTCCTCCCAAATCTCTTTAACCTGCTCTAGTGTTCATTTTCAAAAAGCCATCTGAAGGGTGCTGAGGAGTGTTAAAATCACTCACAATAATCCCAATCTGGTTGGGTGGGGCTGGGGTGGGGGAGGATCAGACACACCCATCCCAATCCAGCCCATGACACTGTGTGCGTCTGTGAAGAAAAGAAGGGGATAAGTAGGTCTGTAGAAGTGAAAAAAGAGAGGAAAATAAAAGAATGAACAAAAAGACATTAACAGTGTCCTAAAAAGCCAATGAACCACCCCAGTCCAGCATCTTATGCTTTTTACACATTAATGGCACTATCAGTGAGCTTGAGAACACACAAACACACTCATCCAATCACTGCAATCAAAAAATAGCCACAGATCTTCAATTATCGATCATTTGGGTCTTTATGCTGTGCATAGAAAATTACCATCATTGACATCATTACACAAGTAGTGGAAAATGCATTTCTGTGGTGAAAAAAAATCTTAAAATTGAGCATTTCAGTTATGCAAAACAGCTCATCCTACTGTAACTACAGGCTACTGTAATTGTTAAACATAAATAACTTTGTAGAGTGTGCACGCATGTCAATCAAACAAGGCGCAAAAGAGAAAGCACAAAATAGTATTTGTTGTCAAACATCAAATAAAGTTTAAATCACAAAATCCTACATTCAACAAAAACAGCCTCTTTAATTGGATCGCTGAAAAATAAAGAAATTAATTCACATTACAGCTCATAAGAGAAATATGTGTGTATGCCTTCAGTCTAGGCTACAGAACATTCTGCCCTTTCAGTAACTTTTAGTCATTTAAACTGCTTTGCTGCTTATTTGGCAAGAAGTAGTTTATTGGAGCAGAACTCCTATCAGAATAGCTGAGAACTGCATGCAAAGTCATCAATATGATATTGATATTCTGACATTAGACCACATCTGGAATATGACATCACTGTAATGAAATCTTAACTAAATTTAGACAGATGAGTACAAAACAGACCTAATTATATTTCTAAAAACTATTTGCCGCCAGTAGCTTGCAACTCTGGCATTTAATTATTTTCATTTATGTGTATCTAACTAAAAATATCAGCAAATTTCATTTTAATGGTCATTTCATTTCCGTATACACAAAAAATGAAACAAGGCTGACACTAACTCTCAGAGACAGACACACAGATGTTCAGGCTTGGCCATTCTAATTGGCTATTAGATTCCTGCTACTATAGACAAGACGACAAAAGAAGGAGAGCAAATCAATAAAGTTTTAGGGGCAAGTAGGCCTGTGTGTGTGTATGTGTGTGTGTGACTGCTCCTCCTGCACAGAGTATGCCTGCAGGGTCCAGACTACACACGACACACACTTAGGCCTTTGTAAGAGCATCTATCTTTTCAGTATTCGCCACTAAGAAAAGCATTCACACTCATAATGACCAATGGTGTGGCTATAACTGTATTTTACTAGCATCGTGCATAAGAGAAGAGGAAAATGTAACACCTATTCATCTGTGCTGTCCTCATTTTTGCCATTGACTGTCTATTGTAAAATATTACCAAAAGAGGCCTGTAAAATATGACTGGCAGGAATATAGGGATATAATGGTAGAAATAAAGAGATGTAAAAGCACACACCAACATTTCCAAATCCATGCAGAGCATTTTAAATGCTCTTTTTGAGCTGAATTAAAAACAAAAGAAACAGGGCTATCTGTCACCGTTTTTTAAAATTCCGTTACATAACCAGGGGTGTTGTTAGGGTTTGTTTTTTTTCCCATTCTTCCATTTCTGCCTTGTCATTTGTGCTTTTATTCAGTGTAAAAATGCTGCCCACTTAAATTACATTCAAATTAGAATTGACTACTCCTGAGTTTGAGATTGAATGACTCCTGAGTCCTGACTCAATGAATCAATAGCGAATCAGATGTTCGTTGTTGTGTGCAGAGAGGGCAATGCAATAGACAGCTTCTGAATAGAGGCACAGGAAACTCTTGCTCTTCTCTAAAGATGTAATTAACTAACGCCTACTCACCAGATGAAATCTGATTAAGTTTTCTTGTCTGTTGCCAATGGCTACTAGATTTTTTTTTGTTGCAATTGTGGCCATTTTAGTCCGAAGCTCTGTGCAGATGAGATAATGTAATTATGTTATTTCATAACAGCTTACAATGATGTGTTATCACGATATTCTAATTAAACTTTATATTATTCTTTTTTCTTTTTAAATCATATGTTCACTAGGGTTGGGTACTGAAACCCGGTACCAATATGGCACCTATGTACCCGGTATGTACTAGAACCGAATCCGAACGCAGATTTCGGAGCCATGCCTGAGCGATCGATTGAAATATTTGTCCTCTCGTTCTACGAAACGGATGTAAGAAACATCATCACCGGCACCGCATGTGAAAAATAATTTCCCGACTGAGAAAATGCACGTGAACTCAAGTCGGCAAGGTCTAATAATACAAATCCAACACATCTTTGTAGTAACGCGAGTGTCC